>NW_006921496.1:1321-179992 GCF_000392275.1 Phaeoacremonium minimum UCRPA7 | reverse complement strand
GCACTGCTGCCCTGTTTCAATGACACTTCTCACAACGAATCGAATTGGCTTCACAAGGTTCTGCCCTGGAACCTCACAATGTTAGAAATGACTCACATTAATCCATATCTACACGACTTTACCGTGGAGACTTCTATCATTTCATTACCTAGCTTGCCGAATGTTGCAGCCGTGTGATCCGCCAGATTATATCTCGTTCCGACGAGGTCATGTGCGCTTCCCGTGATGTTCCATGTCACATTGTCGACCATATACCTGTTGAAGAACTCCATCCTCTTTGTCATAATTTCTGTTTCTTCTAGCAATTTGAATGCGTTGAGAATGTAGTCTTTGGTAAGGATCACACGCGGAGTCGCCATTGCGTATTTGCTAATTCAATATAGCAGAAGTCTAGTATCCGCTGCTGTTTGAATTGTGATACTCTGTACCATCAGTCATCAGCGGTGTGAGAGTCATTTTATATCTGAAGTCAGATAAAGGCGGAGTTTTGTGGAGCTATCAATCAAAGTCTTATGTTGTGTCGTAGGGTTGCAATACTCTCATTCTATTCTGAGTGGGCTTACTGTACGACCCTTGAGGTGCTGACGGGAGATACCAACCAGAAATGTTCGCTTTGAGTAGACTAATTGCTGATGAACGAGCTATACCTGAAAAATAAAAAAGAGAATAATATGATTACAGTCAAAAGTATGACAGCATGACTCGCTTCTCCAACCATATATCATGGCTAGCAAACGTCCCAATTAAGATTTTTGATGCAGGCAAGGTCCCCAAAACGCCGTAACCGTGCCTAAAGCCTTATTTCGACGTCTTCTGCTTCTTATCGCCATCGCCTCCCTTGTCTTTCTTCTCTTCCTTGTCACCTCCTTCGCCCTTGTTCTGATCATCCTTATCGTCCTCCTTCTTGTCGTCTTCTCCCCCATCCTCATCCTTGTCCTGGTCTCCGCCCTTGTCCTCGTCTCCGCTATCCTTTGACTCTTCGTCACCTTCATCTTGCTGCTCTTCACTGCCATCCTCCTTCTTGCTCTCCTTCCCGTCATCTTTACTGGCTTCCGCCTTGTCGCCTTCTTTACCGCCCTTCTTGCCCTTACTCTTCTTCTTATTTTTCTTCTCCTCCTCTTTCTTGCGCTTCTCTTCCTCTTCCTTCTCCTTCTTTATGCGCTCCTTCTCCTCTTGCTCTAGCTTCTCCCAGTTCACGTACTTCTCAGACTCTGTGCCCGTCTTGTGCAGCTTTTCTCTCAAGTTGCTGAGTCTAGGCCTGTCTGCGCCAATTTTCTCGCGGCCAATCAAGCTGATGAGAATGGCACCGCCGACGATGAAGGTCAGCACGAAACGGTAGGTGCCGTACCATGGCGGAGCCCAGCCACGGTAGGTCGCACGGGTATCAGCACCGTATAGAGCAGTGAATGCGAGGAACTGAGCTGTCAAGGCGAATTGAACGGGCATGAGGAGGGTGGGCCACGCGACTGCTGGGGCGATAACACCCATAGCGTATCGGAAGCGGGTGCGGGCGAGTGAAGGTGTCTTTTCGGCATATTCCAGGCCCTGATCTGCTGTTAGCTTCTGCCAATGTGTCGAGTGCCTTGCAAACTCACCCAGTGAATGGCACCGAGGAACGAGATGATGACCGCTCCGTAGCTTAGTTGAATTGGCTCAAGTAAGTCAAGCCAGCGCTGAGCTGTCTCGGGGCTGATCATGATGTGGTTGAGCAGTTGAGATTGGCTCGGCCAGTCAGTGTTAAGATCCCACCCCAGGTAGACTGTGGCGATTGAGGTGACGAGGTAAGGGACAGTGCCAGCAATGCCCAATGCGTAGGATAGAGGGGGGACGGTCTTGAGCGCGAATGTGTCTTTGACCGTTTCCTAAAAGGAATCAGTTGTCAATGCGACATCGGGAAGAAAGAGACGGGGAAGACGAACAAGATCCTGCTTGACACCTTTTAAGACATCCTGCTCGTCCTTCTTTACTCCCTCACCAGCGCTAGAAGCCTCCTCGAAGACATGCCGGACTGAAGATTGAGTAGATACCTCGTCAGGACGCGCTTCAATCTTCTTCTTGGCCGTCTCCTTCTCGAATTCTACGTCCCTTTTGTCGGGAATGGTCGCATACCGGGAGCGCTGTACTTTGGATAGGGCGGGAAGATTTGCCCGCATGCCAGTTGCTGTAGTAGACCTGGACAAAGGTGAAATAGTCGACGGAGATTTCGTTGAGAAAAGAGACGCTGGTGCAATGGCCCTCTTGGGAGCAATTGCTCGAGTAAGTAGTGGGCGCGTGCTTCGAAGCATGCTGGGCACTCTGTTGGTCGCTGTCGACCTTGGGTTTGTTGACTTAGGGAGGGTCAGAGCTCAATTGGCAAGTTAGAAAGCCACAAAGAAGGAGAAATCTCAGGAACACAGATCTGGACGCTTTCAAATTAAAACAAGCCGCTGTCTCCGAGAAAAGTCCTCGTGGAAATCGTTGACGTGAGTTTTGTTGTGGGCATTTGAAAGCTTGCTGCTCCAGAGTGCCCGAGCTATGCTGCTCGTCAGTGACGTAATGTCTACACGGCCGAGCTCCGTCGCATTGGACATGCATCCACCCCCACGGCGCTCAGCGTACGCCCATCCATCACAATTACAATACGGCAGTATGTAGACATAAAAAGAGACTCGAACAAGACTCTTGATAGATTTTTGCATTGAAGTGAGTTTAAACGGAAACTAAATTAGTAGTAATGAAGCAAAGTTTCTTAGGAATACTTAGGTGATGCAGCATATCTGAGTCAATTGACTTTTGGTAAGGGCCAAGCTGTTTTGCTGGTTGGAAAATACACCCCAACCGTGCATTGAAAAGGCCAAGCATTTCCCACCCCTGGCAACTGCCCCGCCGTTTGATGACGATGAAAAGAGGAAAGCACAGCTGCCATTAGTGAGGGAGCTTAGCGGCCCGTGGCAGCTGAGAGACGAAGGAAACGTCAGAGGGGGAAGCTGCACTCCACCTTCGCCAGAAAAAACAGCGTCATCGCACCTTCCTTGAGCCAACGCCACACAAATCTCAAGCAGTGTGGGCTCTGTCGAGGCTGAGCCACCCAACGCCAGCTTTCAGGTTTCTGTTTCTGTGTGCAGTACATACTGAAATTACACCACACAGACACACGACACGCTACACAATTTCTCTCGAGACCGTCTTTTTCATACCTAGGCCCCATTGCATTTCTGTTCGGCAGTGTAATTCTATTGCCCTTACATCTGATAACGTTACCCGCGTCTGCATTCGAGCAAGCGGCATCCACGCGTCTAGGTCCCTACATCGCACTCGAGCTAGGATACCCCGCTACGTATCAGGCAACCGGCGCTGCACCCAGGAAAGATCCAGCTCATGACGCCGTGCCCACAATCCTCCTGTCCTCAATACTTCAAAACACAATAGGCACGCAGTGCTACTCGTTTCCGACGACAATCTCCCCCTAATGAAGCTACACACACGCCGCTGAATCACCAAAGACGAGCCCCGGCCCGGGTAACGGCCACATCGATTCAATATGCTCGAAGGCCTCGTCGCGGGTCTGCTCAACCGCTTCCTGGGCATGTACGTCAAAAACTTCGATCCGACACAGCTCAAGGTTGGAATATGGTCGGGCGATGTCAAGCTTCGCAACCTCGAGCTCCGCCGAGAAGCACTCGACCAGCTCAAGCTGCCCATAAACGTCGTCGAAGGTCATCTCGGCCAGCTCACCCTCGTCATACCCTGGTCGAACCTGCGCGGCGCCCCCGTCAAGATCTTCATCGAAGATGTTTTCCTTCTTGCTAGCCCGAAGGAGGAGGCACAATACAATGAGGAAGAGGAGGAGCGGCGGAGACAGCGCATCAAGATGGAGAAGCTGGACTCCGCTGAGCTGCTGAAGGAGAGATCCCAGGAGGGTCTCAGCCAGGAGGAGCAGAAACGGAGCCAGAGTTTCACCCAGAGTCTTGTCACAAAGATCGTGGACAACTTACAGGTTACTGTAAAGAACATCCATGTCCGCTACGAGGACTCTATCTCGGCGCCAGGGCACCCGTTTGCTCTCGGCGTTACTCTCGAAGAGTTTAGCGCTGTCTCTACTGACGGTGAATGGCGCCCTACCTTTATCCAGGACTCTACCAAGACTACACATAAGCTTGCGACATTGGGCGCGCTAGCGGTATATTGGAATACGGATACCACACTTCTTGGGTCCGGCAGAGAAGCTGAGGCTTCCGGCGATGATAAGATGGAGCATTCAGAGATGATTGAGACATTCAAAACCATGATAGGAAAAGCCGAAGGAGAGTCCGACCTCAATCACCAGTTCATTCTGAAGCCAGTGAGTGGGCAAGCAAAGATCGAGATGGACAAGAGCGGGGATGTCCACGTACCAAAGTTCAAGGCAAACCTCCTCTTTGACGAAATCGGACTTGTGCTAGACGACGACCAATACCGAGACGCGCTCATGATGGTCGACTTATTCCATTACTTCATCCGGCATCAGGAATATAAAAAATACCAACCAAAGGGCGTCACGCCAAAGGAAGACCCGCGGGCATGGCTCAAGTTCGCAGGAGATGCCGTGCTCAGCAAGATCCACGACAGGAACCGCCGTTGGAGCTGGGACTATTTCCGCGAACGGCGGGACGATCGATTGCGATACATAGAATTGTTCAAAAAGAAGAAGCAGAACCAACAGCTCAGCTCCGAAGAGAACGATGACCTCAACAAGCTTGAGTGGAGACTTGACTACGAAGACCTGCGCTTCTGGCGGTCACTTGCTCGGAATCAATTGAGGAAGGAGAACGCTGCCGCCCTAAGAAAGCAACCGCCAAAACAGGAACAGCAGCAAGGATGGATGTCCTGGGTGTGGGGTTCAAAGCCTCAGCAGCAGACGACTTCAGAGGACGAGAACACACAAATGACTGAGGAACAACGCAAAGAGTTGTACGAAGCCATTGACTGGGATGAAAAAACCGCCCTTGCAGAAGACGTCGAGACACCACGAGACAGTATCAAATTCCAGGTGGAAGCATCTCTCAGTACTGGAAGTTTCACCTTGAAGCAGAATCCTCATGATGATGTCAAAGATCTACTTAGTTTGCATTTTGATGTCTTCAAAGCAAAGGCATTGACTCGCCCTGACTCTTTCCTTGCAGATGTCAGTCTCGGAGGTCTCCGTGTAAATGACGGCACTACTCCAGACAGTCTCTTCAAAGAAATCGTCAGAGTTAAGGATGCTCCAGAAAACAAAAAAAAGAAACGATTATCAATGGTGGAGCTAGAAAAGAGCAGCGAAGAAGCCTTCTTCCAGTTCCAATTAGAGAGGAATCCTCTTGATGGCGAGGGAGACATTGCTCTCATGGCCAAACTTAAGCCGCTTGAGATCGTCTGGAATCCCAATTTCGTGGTTGGCGTTGCCGACTTTTTCAGACCACCTGAACGTCACATGGAGTCTATTACAGCCCTCATGGAGACTGCAGGTGCAACCGTTGAAGGCTTCCGCGAGCAAACCCGTGCTGGACTTGAGTTCGCCTTGGAGGAGCACAAGACTATAAACGCGAAGCTAGATTTGCAAGCGCCTTTGATTATCATCCCCCAGAGCATCAAAACTGAAACCTCGACGTGCCTCATCGTGGATGCTGGTCATATCAGCGTGAACTCTGAATTGGTCGACAAGGATACCATGAAGGAGATTCAATCCAAGCAGAACCAGTCGTATACAGACGAAGATTTCAAACGCCTCGAATCGCTGATGTACGACAAATTCATCGTGAAGCTTACCTCAACTCAAGTTCTCATTGGACCCTCTATTGAGCAGACTAAGTCCCAGCTCATTGAGAAGAATGAAGATCTCAACCTGCACATTGTTGAGAAGATTAGTGTCGATTTCGTAGTGCAGCTATCAATCCTTCCGAAGGCACCAAATTTGACCAAATTGAAGGTATCGGGACACATGCCCCTCCTTCACGCTGCTGTCTCCGACACAAAATATAAGGCTCTCATGAAGATTATTGATGTTGCGATACCCAAGTTTGATGGTCAAGAACCAGAGAGCCAGGCTAGTGAAGACCGTCCGAAGCGTCCTCGACTGTTGAGTAACGTCTCTCGGCGATCGGATCGCTCAACTAGATCTAGCCGCTCCCGACCTAGGAGTGAGCGGAAACGGCGGTCGTCTCAATTCCTGCCTTTCACAACGCAACAGCAGGCCATTGTTCTAGAGGATGTTGACGAAGAAGATGAGAAATTTGTGGATGCCCGTGACGGTCAGAAGAACGAGAAGCTAAAGATGCAACAAAAGTCATTCCAATTCAAATTCGCAGTCGACGAGCTTCGGGGCTCTCTTTATAAGAGTGACCCCGACGGCAAGAAGCCAGACGCTCTACTTGTGGAGCTTGTAGCTCAGCACTTTGACCTTGAGTTCTATCTACGCCCATACGACATGGTGGCAGAAGTGTCACTAGGGTCTGTGACGGTTGATGATTTTGTTGACAACCCGCCAGCGGAGTTCAAGTCAATTGTATCCTCTGGTGACACGGAAGATCGAAAAGAGGAGAAAGAGCTCGTAAAGGTCAAATTTATCAAAGTCAAGAAGGAATCACCCGAGTTCATGTCAGTCTATGATGGAGTGGAGACGAACGTTAATGCCGAGATCTCCACTATCAACCTCATCGTCACTCGCAAAACACTACTCACGCTCCTGGACTTCATTCTGGTCACATTTACAAATAATGACAACAGCCCACCACCATCGCAAAAAGCCATCACAGATGATGGGTCGGAGGTAAATGTCAACGTGGAACCACCTGCCACGCAGGATACTCAAGCAGCTGCAATCAAGGTTAAGGTTGATCTTAAGAGTATTAGGCTCATTCTCAACAATGACGGCATACGCCTAGCGACGCTCTCGTTCAACCAGGCAGATGTGGGCGTCTTCTTGTTGGGGAAAACCATGCGCATCGGTGCAAGGCTTGGAGATCTCTCCTTGGTGGACGATGTGAACGCTGGAGCATCTGAAGAGTCCAGTCTACGCCAGCTTGTCACCATCCAAGGCGATGACTTAGCCGACTTCAGATATGAGACCTTCGACGCTGGCAACAAGGAAGTGTATCCAGGATATGACTCGTCCATTTATCTTCGAGCTGGTTCCATCAAGGTGAACTTCCTCGAGGAGCCGTTCCGTAAGATAATCGACTTCTTAGTGAAGTTTGGCAAGATGCAAGCGATCTTCAATGCTGCACGGCAGGCTGCTGCAAACCAAGCTCAGCAGTTGCAACAATCCAGTAGTCGCATCAAGTTTGATGTGGTTGTCATGACCCCGATCGTTGTCTTCCCTCGACTTGTTGTTCCCGGACGACCTAAGCGTGATCTTGTAACTGCATATCTGGGAGAGATCTACGCTCAGAACAAGTTCGCTCCCCTTGACGACTCTGAGGATGCTGAAATAGCAATGAAACTTTCCGCGGGTATTAGAAACATTCGAATGACCAGCTTGTTTCACTATCCGGAGGACAAATCCGAAGAGCTAGAGATGATCGACCACGTTGACCTTGGATTTAACATCACCTATGCTGAACACAAGCAAGGCGCAAAGCGACCGGAGCTTGAGATCGAAGGTAACATGACAGATCTCAATCTTCGTATTACCCAGTATCAGCTCAAGGCTTTACTTGAGATCTCTAAGTCTGTGCCAGCCGCTTTCGCAGGTGACACAGACGCAAGAGCCGAGGAAGCAGAACAGGACGTGGATGAAAGCACTCTTGAGCGCGCACAAACGATGTCATCTTCAGACGAGTCTCCACAACAAGACCAGCTTATTGACCTCGGTCCAGAACTTGGCAATCATTCTGACACATGGACAAAGCTAGATTTGGTATTTGGCATACATACCATCGGCCTCGAATTGATAAATGCGCCAGAAGATGAGCCCGTAGGCAACCTGGATGGGGCCAGCCTTAGCCGATTCAGTCTGGATAATAGCAAGCTCAAGACGCGAATCCAAGATAATGGCAGCCTAGAAGCCGAGTTCGTCATCTACAGCTTCACAATCAATGATTCTCGTCCTAGGGATACGAACAAGTACCGCCGAATCATGACTAGCAGCAACAAGAACGTACAGCAATTCATGGCGAGCGTCTCGATGACGGGTGGCAAGGAGAGAAACGTCATCGTTGTGGTCGCTGTCGACTCACCAAAGGTCATTTTCGCATTAGACTACCTCTTTGCGATCCAGAGCTTTATAAGTATTGGAATGCAGGCAGATGAACCAAGCCCCATCGAGGAAGAAGAGGCAGAGACGCCAGAGGAGAGCGATGCGGACAGTATGCAGGTGACCTTCACAGGCCAAAAGTCGCAGAAATCTCAGAGCAGCGACAAATCCATCAGCCGGAATGATAAGAAGGAATCCGATGAGTCGAAGATGAACCTTGCTTTTAGGGTCAATGTCGTAGATGCCCAAGTCATACTTATCGCTAATCCTCTGAGCTCCAGCAGCGAAGCCATTGTCTTAGGGACAAAACAGGTTCTCCTTTCGCAGCAACACGCATTGACCTTCCAAGTGTCTCAGGTGGGCATGTTCCTCTGTCGTATGGACCGGTTCGATGATACTCAACTGCGTATCATCGATGATTTCTCGATTCAGATGAGCATGGATAGTTCACGGCCATCATTAACGAGCATCCATGTTGATATCGACCCTCTCGTCTTAAGATTGTCGTTGCGAGACATCCTTCTAGCTTTGCAGATCATTAGTAAGGCGTCCGAGCTCTCAGGAAATGATGAGAAGAAAGATGCAAAGCCCAGTGCAGCGGATCAGAAGGCGAAGGAGTTGAGCAGAGCCGGTCTCAAGCAACGAACTGCTAGTGGCAAGGGTCCATCGACTATGGCAGCCAACAGAACTAGAACTGGCAAGCCAGCAGGAACTATAAGTGGTCGGTCTCAGTCGAATCGCGATGGTCGTCAGCCCCACGATCTTGCGAAGAAGCCACAGCGGCATGAAGAACTTACTGCGACCATCGAAGGTGTGCGTGTCGTCCTCATTGGAGACCTACACGAATTGCCCATCTTTGATTTGAGCATCAAGAATTTCACGGCAACAGCTGAGAATTGGTCGTCGAACCTGAAGGCAGAAGTACCTATTGAGATGTATATTAACATCTACAACTTCTCTAAATCAGCCTGGGAGCCATTGTTGGAACCATGGCAGGTTGGCCTTGGCGTTGCTAGAGAACAAGACACCGGGTTGCTCTCTGTCGATGTGGCATCGAGGAAGACATTCGACATCACTATTACAACCGCGTCGATCGCGCTCGCCTCAAAGTCATTTGCATTCTTGACACAGGACGAAGATGTTTTGAGCAAACCACGTGGAGCCGAGTCGCCATATCGCATCCGCAATCACACGGGGTTCGACATTGTTGTCAGCAGCAAGAACCCGACAAGTGAGGAGAACATTACTCTGCGACTGGAGGATGGCAAGGAAGCACCTTGGAGCTTTGAACATTGGGAGAAGATGCGCGAGAGCATGCTTAGCGAGAGTGCTGCTAGTACAACCGTCGGCGTCCAGCTGGAAGGCAGCGGATTCGATGCCGTCAAGAGCATCAGGCTCAATCGAGAGGGCGAAGTTTTGTACGGCCTCAAGCCGAAACGAGACCAAATCCTCCATCGATTGATGGTTGACGTGAAGTTGGGTCCTGACAATGTCAAATATGTGACGTTGCGAAGCCCGCTTTTGGTGCAGAACGACACGCAGATCCCTGTTGAGCTTGGTGTATTTGATGCACAAGAAGGAGATTTGCTCAAGATCGAGAAGATTGCTCCTGGCGAGAGCCGGCCTGCTCCGGTCGGCGCGGCCTATCTGAAGAGCCTGTTGGTGAGACCCGATAGTGGCTTTGGATATCAGTGGTCAAGCGAAACACTTTGGTGGAGAGATCTACTGAAACGACCGACTCGAACAATGGTTTGCAAGGGTGAACACGGAGAGCCATTCTACTTCCAGCTGAACGCCTCCTTTGATAGGGCAAATCCGATGACAAAGTATGTAATCCCAGTAAATGCGCCAATCGTACCTCTAACCTAAATTCCTAGGAACTATCCCTACATGAAGCTTAAGCTGTCGGCCCCTGTCACACTTGAGAATCTTCTCCCGTATGACTTCAAGTATCGCATCTACGACAAAAACACCAAGAAGGACTGGACAAACTTCCTCAGAAAGGGGGGTGTCAGCCCTGTCCATGTGGTGGAGCTCTCGCATCTCTTGCTGCTTAGTGTTGACATGCAAGACACCGTGTTCAAACCGAGCGAGTTTGCAATCATCAACTCTGGAAATGCAGAGGACTTCAAGAAGGAATCATCGGTTGTCTGCCGCGATGACCAAGGTTTGAACCTCCGCCTCAAATTGCATTACCACCGTGTGCCAGATAGTGGAGGTGCCTTCAAGGTGACCGTCTACAGCCCTTATGTCATCCTCAATAAGACTGGGTTAGAACTCAGTATTCGATCGAAGGGCTTCCTACAGCAAGCGAAGTCTGCTGCCGGTCAGCCTCTGATTGACTTGGCAGACCAGGAGCACAAGGCTGTGCCATTGATGTTCTCTTTCGGAAACGATGATCAACGAAACCGCGCATCATTGAAAATTGGAGACTCGGATTGGAGCAAACCGCAAAGTTTTGATGCCATTGGCAGCACGACTGAAGCAGTGCTCCAAGCTTCTGGTCGGAATGCCGAGATCCATGTCGGCATCACTGTCGAAGCCGGCGAGGGCAAATACAAGATGACAAAGGTCGTTACACTTGCCCCCCGTTACATTATCAAGAACAGATTGGGCGAGGACATTAATATTCGCGAACCAAGCTCTTCGAGCTTGATGTCACTCAAGACCGGACAGCTCCAACCCCTGCACTTCCTCCAGAAGAGCCAAGTCAAGCAACTTTGCCTTTGCTTCCCTGGGGTAAACAACCAGTGGACGTCCCCATTCAACATATCCGACTTGGGTACAACTCACATCAAGATTGCGAAGGCCGGTCAGCGGCAGCGCCTCGTGCGTGTCGATGTTCTTATGGAAGATGCAACCATATTCTTGAATCTCAGTATAGAGAAAAAAAATTGGCCATACTCGATGCGAAATGAGAGCGACACTGAGTTCACCTTCTATCAAGCCAATCCGAATATTGATGATGATGGTGTCGAGGATCGGTCTGGCTGGCGGCCGATCAGATACCGGCTCCCGCCACGCAGCATCATGCCATACGCGTGGGATTTCCCTGCTGCGAAGCATCGCGAGGTGGTAATAGCGGCTTACGGAAAGGAACGACATGTTAAGCTTGCAGAGATAGGCAACCAAGTGCCTATGAAGTTTGCAGCGACGAACGGCGGGCAGAAGATCATTGACATTAATGTCGCAGCTGATGGGCCGACCCAAACTCTCATCCTTTCCAACTTCAAGCCGTCAAAGAGTCTTTACCGTCAGAAGTCACATGCGGGCTCAAGAGGCAACGTTAGCACTGAAGGATTTGAGGCCAAGAATATGGACACTGGCGTGACCTTCAGAGCTCAGCTCAAGTTGGCTGGAATTGGCGTGTCACTTATCAACGCGCAGCTAAAAGAGCTTGCTTATGTCACATTCCGAGACGTACAGCTTCGCTATAGCGAGTCGCCGCTTTACCAGACAATCAGCTTGGCGGTGAAATGGATACAAGTTGACAATCAACTGTACGGCGGTATCTTCCCTATGATATTATACCCGAGTGTCGTTCCAAAGCGGGCACAGGAGGTTGATGCTCACCCTTCGTTGCATGCGATGGTCACCAGAGTGAAAGACGACTCCTATGGCGTTCTATACATCAAATACGCGACGGTTTTGCTGCAGCAAATGACAGTGGACTTGGATGAAGATTTCATCTTTGCTGTGCTCGATTTCTCGAAGGCTCCTGGTGCAACTTGGACAGAGTCAGAGGAGGAGGGCAGACTGTGTGACGACAGCCTGGAGATACCCGAGCCGAAACAGGAGCAGTCGGGTCAAGACATCTACTTCGAGCTGCTCAATATCCAACCCCTCCAAATCGATCTATCCTTTGTGCGCACTGAACGTGTCAATGCCGAGGACAAGACATCTTCTCGCAATCCGCTGATGTTCTTCTTCAACATTATGACAATGGCAATCGGCAACGTAAATGATGCCCCCTTGCGGCTCAATGCATTGATCCTAGACAATGTTCGAGTGTCAATTCCCGTTCTCACCCAGAATATCTCAAATCATTATAGTCAGGAGGCCATCTACCAGATACACAAGATTCTCGGATCTGCAGACTTCCTAGGCAATCCTGTCGGCCTGTTCAACAACATCAGCTCAGGCATTGCTGATGTCTTCTATGAGCCGTACCAGGGCCTCATTATGTCAGATCGACCAGAAGATCTTGGTCTCGGTCTAGCTAGAGGTGCGGGCTCATTCGCGAAGAAGACGGTCTTTGGTGTCAGCGACTCGTTCTCGAAGTGGACCGGTGCCATGTCGAAGGGCCTTGCTGCTGCTACGCTTGATAAGCAGTTCCAGGATCGAAGACGCATTACGAGAGCGAGAAATCGACCGAAGCACGCTCTGTATGGAGTGACGGCTGGTGCAAACAGTCTCTTTACTTCTGTCGCGTCGGGTGTCGGCGGTTTAGCCCGAAAGCCACTTGAGGGTGCTGAGCAGGAGGGAGCACTTGGATTCTTCAAGGGCGTCGGTAAAGGCGTGCTAGGGCTAGCCACGAAGCCAGCAGTTGGTGTTCTTGATCTTGCCTCCAACGTGTCCGAGGGAATTCGAAATACCACCACTGTTTTCGATGGCTCTGAGCTTGACCGAGTCCGTCTGACGCGCTTCATCCCCTCAGATGGTATCGTACGTCCGTACAACCAACGGGAGGCTCTGGGACAGTTCTGGCTCAAACAGGTCGACAATGGCAAGTACTTTAACGAATCGTACATTGCCCACCTCGAGCTGCCGCGCGAAGACATGGTGGTCATGGTGACCTTCTCTCGGATTCTGCTGATCAGGAGTCGGAGACTGACGACGGAGTGGGATGTGCCTCTCAAGGATGTTCAGACCATCGCCAAAGAGAGGACCGGTCTCAGCCTGACACTCAGAGGAGGCACAAATGGGCCATTCATTCCGATTGGCGAAGAAAGTAGCCGTACCTTCTTGTACAGAATGATTGCTGTGGCAGTGGAAGAGTTCAATCGACGGTTCAAAGGATTAGAATAGGACGGGTCAAATATGAAGGAAGAGACGGCAAAGGACGGGCGGTCCCTCAGGTCGCTGATTCATTCTTATCATCCTGCATGGCGGTAGACTGTAAAAAGGCTCATGGGCTGGCAAAGATTGGAGTCTCGCATCTTCTTTTTATGTCTTGTGTACGAATTCCCTAGAAACGAAAAAATCATATTCATAAGTATGCTTGGTGATCATTGAGTCGAAAGTGAAGTAATTGGTCGCGTTGATGACCACCAGGTGAAATGTTAATTGCCCAGGACGAGCTCGCGGAATGGCCGTCTTTCACATCGTATAATATTTACACATCTAATTCTGCCCTTTATACAAAGTCCTTGGATACAGACACGGGCGGCACCGTGACCACCTCGGTGGCATTCATGTCGCCTCCTCTATATGCATACGTAAATGTCCAGCCGGAACCAGCCCCGCCATGCTCGCCGTTGTTGTTGACAACCACGATGCCGCTGGCCACCTCGGGATACTTTCTCAGCATGCGCTTCACGACATCCTCCGCAGCCTCTGTGGGGGTCATGCCCTGCCGCAAGTTCTCTACGGCCTGGTAGCAAGGGAGGAATCGCATCATGATGTCACCATCGCCGGTCGCGCCGCAGCCTCCTACATCGCCGTCGACATAGGATCCGCTGCCGGTGATGGGGCCGTCGCCTACACGGCCTGGGATCTTGTGCGAGGCACCATTGGTAGATGTCCCTGCCGCCATTGTTCCAGAGGAGTGGATGGCGATCATGGAGATGGTGTCGTGCGACGCCTGCGACGCGGATGCGGGCGTGAAACCGCGCTGCAGTGCATCCGGGTACGCGTCCCGCCTGTGCACAGCAGCAGCAGCAGCAGCAGCGTCACCACCAGCGAGCGCCGCATCCCTCCGCTCGACGACAGCAAGCGGCGTGTACGGCCCACACGCCGTCGTCGGGTCCGGCGTGACGTTGATCCTATAGTTGGCCTGGCAGTCCGCGGCCCTCCACTCGGCGCACTGCCGCGCCGACGCCTCGGTGGTGAGGTTCTGCTCGAGGAAGCCGTTCTGCACGGCAAACAGCGTGGCCTGGTCGCCGGCCAGCAGCGTGTGGGTGGTGTGCTCGAGGACGGCGCGCGCGACGGAGACGGCCTCGCGCACGCGGCGCAGCGCGGCGACGGCGCCCGACTTGAGCGTCGTGCCGTCCATGATCATGGCGTCCAGCGTCGTCTCGCACGCCTCGTCGGGCGAACCCCCGTAGCCGACGCTGCCGTCGCATTGGTTGCGCTCGCAGGTCGAGCAGCCGATCTCGACGGCGTCGAGGGCCGACGTTGAATCCGGAGAGATGAGGGCCTGGTAGGCGGCGTCGGTGGCGGCGGTGAAGGGCCCGCCCCAGGTGTTGATCACCATCGGCAGGCCGGGAGATGGGCTGGTCAGGGCAGTCAGGGCATGGCCGAGGAGGTTGCTGAGGATGAGGATGAGGATGAGGGGCAGCGAGGTAAGACGGAGCACCTCGTGGCGCAACATCGTAGATTCAGACCTGCGAATTACAGCTCAGAGACCGTGGCGCAGTCCCCGACGCATGTTATGTAATGAGATGATGATGATGGACGGTCCAGTATTGAGAAGCTGGCCACCGCCCTCGTCAGTCAGTCGTCTCTGCTTGGTGTTGACTGTGTACATGTACATAACATTGCCTGGAGACGTTGCAGTGGGATGTGGAGCGAAGAGGCGGCTAAACAAGCTTTACCACTCCCTAATACATCTCGGGGTCTCTGTCTAGTCACAAACAAAACAGCCCAGGTGCTGTGCTTCCAGGCAGAAGCAATTTGATCAAAGCAACTGATCGTTTGAATTAGAAATTGACTTGACATTTAATTCATGGAAGAGGAGGAAGACGGAAGGAGGCATAACGTTAACCTCTGGTGGCCCACGCTTCCCCGGTTCCTTGCTACAGCACCGAGAGCACCTACAATGGGTGGCCTAGTCACAGCCTAAGCACTCCACTAACGTTGGCGGCTCTCTAACGATGAACCACTGGGCCCTCTGGGTCGTCCAAGCCACGCCGTTTTGTATAGCCTTCATCTCCTCAAAAGTCTTGGTCGTATGCTATATGCAAGTGATCATGACAGAGAATAGAAACAAATAGGCAACGGCAGTTGTGAGTTCGGGGCTTTGGCATTGCACGCATTCGACGTCGTCTCAGCGGGGTGTTTTCCATCATGTATTGGATCAGAAAACTTGTCATAATCGTCAAGACGTAAGCAGTAGCCGTGAAAAAGTACAAGAACACCTTCGGTAGTCCAACAGCCTCACTTTCCTTTAACCAGGGAGCTTGACTACTGGCATCTAATCAGGCCGGCAAACTGTAGATGCAGGTACATGACTAGTACCTCTTTCGGCCGACTGACAAGAGCATGCCTCCCACTCATTTTGCCGCGAGACATGCGGCTGGGTCAGGGAAATACAAGTCCCTGCTCGGTATCCTTCTCTCAACATCGAGACAGCAGCTGTGAATGAAAAGGCTTGCCGCAACACGCTAATGCAAGGTGGGTAGGGTGCTAAGGGGGAACACGACGTCAAATGATGTGCGGAATTAAAGTCTCAAGCCCAGTCCCACGAAGCGCCCCGATGCTCTAATCCCGATGCTCTAATGTTATGCAATTATGATATAAGTTTCCTGAAGCTCACCTGCACCCTCATCCTGGGGATATTTCTTGCTTGTTTATGCTTCCCCTGCCACAGTCTCACTCTGTTCATCACTTTGTGACCATGGAGTTGACAACCGACTCGGTCATAACGCTTGTATTAGGACTGTGTATTGGTGTGCCTTCGTTATGTATTGCACTTATGACTTGGTGGGAGACTAGACGATCTTCGTTCCACTCGCGCACTAGTATGTTACTCGTGCGAAATTGACTGATAACTTCATACGTTTCGCTAAAAAGCTCTGAGGTCTTGATCCCGAATCGATGGATCATATCTTTCGCGAGCGGCTAGACAGATCGATGATCCACTCGAACAATTATGCTCTTCCGCCAAGCTATCTGGTCGACCCCAGGACCTCACCCGTTCAAAATCATTATGAGATACATGCGTGGTGTACCGAAACCTCGACACCATCGAGTAACTAGCAATAACGACAGAGCTAGCCGTACTTCAATTGGAATGGAAGGAACAGGAGTGTATCTTTGCCGTAGTAAATTGTCTAGTGTCAGTAGCTCTAAGGAAACGTGTAGCTGAAAGGCTTCCACTACGGGGTCATTTTATAAAAAAAAGAAAAAGCTTTGTATAAGATTTTTTTTTTATTCGGCTTGTCAAGTCTATCCCTGAAATACGGACCGCGTAGCTAAATTGCAGGAACCCTCCACCTGGTCCAGCCGATCAATTATCTCAAGTTAGAACATAGCTCTAAGCATTTGACCCCTGGGGAGCGAACTGTGGTGTGTTCGTCCTCATCTCCCTACTTCTCACTGGACTTTGATATGGAGGGAGATTGTTGGCATAGGGACTACTGCTCAGCTAGTTTGTCTTCCCTAGTGACAATCTCAGCTTTCTTGTACTATCGGTTGAGGCTGTAGCAGGGACAGATTGTTCATTCTTTTCGTCATTGTACTTCCAAGCATGCAAAAGATCGAGATAGCTTGACTTAGTGATCGCTTTCCAGTACTCTCACTACTTGGCGAGGTTTTCAAAGCATGCATCAGAGTCCGCCATCGAATGTGACCGAGAACAGTCTTGTAGCAAAAACCAAATTTGATCAGTTATTAAGCTACGCTGTGTCGACGTTATTCTGCTTTTTCGCAGCACTTGTGGATTCCCTACTAAGATCGAGTACCTAATATTTCCATACGGACAGTACAAACCCCGCGGCCTACTCACCAACGTCACTCCTAACTCTATCTGGATAAAGAACTGTTTCTGTTTGCTGGCAAGGCTGTGTTTTGAGGGCAGATCTTGTAAACTGCGTTTATATGGGTCTGGCAAATCTGCTCGGAGGTCTGTATCGGTATCTAAACTTGCCTACTCATCGTGAACCTATGTATGGAACATGCGACGACAAATTCAAAGCCAATGCAACGGGTGGCAAAGTAACGAACATGTTGCGTCAATTGGCATGCAACTTCGGCCAATAGAAAGTATCGGGGGCCCGACAATGGTCGAGTCATTATTGAGCTGTTTCAGTGCTTGAGCCGGAGGATATGTGCTTGAGACTCAAAGTAGGAAGATGCAAAAGGCGCTCTGATTATGTTGCCATCAGCATCTGTTGTTGCACTTTGAGGCACGATGTCGTGTCAGAGTCATCAAATGGAAATAGTTAGAGGGTGTGGGAGTGGGAACCCAGGTCCAAACAGATTGCAATAATTTCGAAGCCAAACTCAGAGCCTCGTCTCGTGTTCAGCATGATCTGCAAGCCCATTCACATAGATGGTGTGGGTCGAGGATTTGACTACATGAATACCAATAGTGGTGTCTTACACCATTTGGCGACAGTACAATGACCCTGGTTACTTGCAGCCCGGTACTTGTATATTCGCCAATACTAATATTCGTGGCACATCCTGTTCACTGTGATTCTATGATATCTTGTTTTTCAGAATACGTGCCTGTCTATTTCCGCAAGACCGCTACACTAGAATGGGAAGACTCTCAAGCGAAGGTATCATCGCTATTTGTATGGGCCTTGGCATCGAGCTATTCTCATTGATTATAGCGTTCATGACATGGTGGGAGACTCGACGATCGTTCGTCCATGCACAGAAATGTGAGTCAAACAGGGTAGGTCAATCGACGGAGTAATATTGTTAATTTGAGTTCCATAGTTCAGTGACTCGACCCTGAGGCTATAGATCAACTTTTCCAGCGGCTGGTCGACAGTGCAACAACCGTCTCCAATCAGTCTCCATCTACAATTTCTGTCCCAGTTCACAATACCAACGAACATAACCAAGGTGTTCATCAAATGCAAAGCCGGCATACATGGCTCTCGTCCATTTCGGAACCTCACCTTTTCCCCGGGCATCATATACAACGCAACCTATCATTATCATCCCTCGCCAGTTTTCATCCTCGCAATGCTTTGCACTGGAATTGAAGCCGCCTGGGGACATGGAACGACGTCATTCTGCTTAAGCTGAGGAATAAAGTATTGAGATGAGGTCTTGAGGGAATACGAGAGGCAGAGGGGGTGAACAGATAAGAAAGATACAGAACCTGCAGAACGCCAACCGCAACAATGGACAAAGAGAGAGATAGATCGTGTTTTATTGAGATATTTAGGTGTCTGGACATGCTGATATAATATAAAAAGAGCACTAAAGCATATCCAATATATACGAGCAGCTGAGAGACAGGAATAAAGAGATGGGTCATTACTTTTATTACCTTAGTCTGGTGAGTGGATCAATGACGATAACATCTTATATTCACTCGTGAAACATGAGGATCTGATAAGAACGGATTGGTTTGTGAGAAAGCGGTTGTCTTTGATTCCATATGTTCGTGTCTTCACCGTGTCTTTGACTGAGATTGGAGCAGACATCAGGCGTGACTAGCAGACAAAGGAGGACGCCAGGTCTTGGAAGGTCAGGTGACTACTGGCTGGGGTCTGAGATAAGGGGAGGCCGCGCTGCATGCATTTCCCGAGCTCATATTGCGTACTAGCTAACTAGGTACTGAGTGGAGGCGCTACTTTCTTACATGCTTGCTCTACCTTCATATTACCAAGGTATAACGGCACGACATCTTCTACTACAAGGCTAAGGCCTCGATTTAGTGCCTGTGTACTTGCCTGCCTTGAAAGAGATTATCATCGAGTTCTTCTACTTAATTAGTGTCAGAGGGCGTAAGTTACCTTGTTATTGCTATCGACAAGGGTAATAGTGGCTTGACTATCGTTGCTTCTATGCTTCTTCTTCCTCCCTACTGTATAGAGACCCTCCCGTCGGCCATATCATTTCTTATTCTCTCAGTATATTATATAGCAGCCGCCCACCCATACAATACCTCTCAAAATAACAGTAGCCAAATACCTATAGAAAAAGCTCATAGATAGCCTCATATCTGTCCAAAGGCAAGGTTATATAGATATAACACACCCGTACTTATCCTTTGACAGCTATAACGACAAAAGGTCACTTAGAGCCCTCACATGGGCTGCTGACCTAGGTATCGCTTTATAGGATATGATCGATATCTTTGGGCTGCTGTTCACAAACGGGGAGCTTAGAGGTTGCTGAGGATGAGGATGAGTGGCAGCGGGACATGTGTGAGCTCCCCGCGACGGGGCATCGTGGATTCAGGCCTGCCAAGGATTGCAGGTCAGAAGAGTGTGTCCCAAAACAGCTGAGACGACAAACTAAATTTATATACTTCTTCTATTGATTCCCCCTCTGTATCGTATCCGTGGAATTGCCTTTTAAATTTGCGGGGCGAATCAACAAGCTTATCGGTCGCCAAGGCTCGGTCCTCTCCCGTATGGGCATCTCATTTTGAACACCTCGATCCTTGTTCTCTGTGTGCACTCGATTGAAGGTGAAATTGATGCTCAAATTCTGAACACATGACGTTGTTTAATATAATGATATCCCCGACCAAGGCTTTTAACGTCAGCCGCTGCAATGATGCGAGCCAGACATCCATTATAAAGAGCCCTCCACTTCAATGCCTCTTGAACAAACCCGATGAGCATGGCTACGACGGATAACGGAATTCCACTCAATGAAGTAGTTGCTGCAAATGAAAGGTTCAATTTTTGCTATGGCGCATTGCAAATATGCTCCTAAAAGCAGATTGGTTCTGCGCTGGTGCACTATTTCCACTGGCAACCAGCCACGAGCCACGAGCCACAACCCCGACCAGACTCTCATGATCTCAACCTTACCGTGGTAATGGTACAAAACCACCATCTGTATCTGGAACGAGAGAGGAATACTTCTATTTCCATCGTTTGTAGTAGCATCTCGGGGCGGAAGAACTTGTGTTGTGCTAATTAACTAGCTCAATCAAACGAGGTGTGGAGGCAATTGATAATAACAGGGTACGGAACAGAGTGGAAAATGTGGGAGGTTGGAGCTCAGGCTCAATTTTGATTGGAGTCTAGCAGTGCCCAAGGCGTGATAATGTACCGCAAAGACAATCTTACCCGTCCCTTTGCAGCACTAGGTGCATCCAGCCAGCTAATTTAGAATTTTGAGATTCGCCTATTAGTTTGGGAGATCTGTAGTCGAATCCTGCAGGTGTGATTGGAGACACGCTGGTGCGGGCAGTCTTGAGCAGGAGCAACCTGCTCATAAGTTGCGAGGGAAAGGTGATCCAACCAGAAGTAGCACAAACCACACTCAGACTAAGATATAAACACAAAAGAATTCTTGTTCATATGTTCGAAACCTACCCTGGTATCTCTCAAGTATGGTGGCAACATGGAAGCTCTGTCTACTGAATCTATCATCGCTATCGTCGAAGGACTGTTTTTTTGGCATATCCTCACTCATAGTTGCCGTGATGACATGGTGGGAGGCCGGGCGTGCCTTTCGATATCCACGAAGCAGTATGTTCTATCGTCTATACTCTAGAAATAACTAGTGTTAACAGTGCCATAAGCTGGGACTGTCGACCCGGAAGCTGCAGACCGCTTGTTCCAGATGCTGATCGACCAGCCAAGTGATTGCACAAAAATGCGACCCCTCTCCATCAGCTGATGGAGCCAAGAGAGTCATCAGGTACAATATCAACGGACTCTATCGTGGTCGACTGGAAGTTAAATCGTCTTGCCCCTTGCGAATTGGGACCGTGATCCTCGAGCTGGCTACCGCGAGGATTAAGACATGAGCGGAGGAACATATGGCACTGAGGTGAGACCTTGAGGTGACAGGCACAGGGGGATCCCAAAGATTCACGGGGAGCGGCAGAAAGCGGGATTTTAAGTAGCTCAGCGTTTGCCCTGTAGTTAGCCATCTTAGGTGTAGCATTGTAACCACTCTAAATGCAGGGCATGTATTGACTACTGTCCCCCTATCTTAGGGTTGGTGATTTGTGCCAGATAGTATTGGGGTAGTTTCAGAGGCTTGCGTGCGATGAGATCCGTCGGGAAGAGAATACATACTCTGTTATCACAAGTGAACATAGGGTCCTGTCCTGAGCAGTTATGACACCAAGCTTCGCTATTAAAAGCTTGAAATAGGTACAATGCGTATGTCCTGAGCCTGGAATCTCAAGGGTGCCCAATTACTGACCCCCCGTGAAAATTGCTTTGGTCCCCAGAAACCGGCAGCCCAACATCTCATTGGCTGAAAACTGCGTGCGCCACCCTCACAGCCGCGATCGCAGCTCTTACTCGAGATTAGTTGCCGCATATGTGGCTGAAGCAAGTGCGATAGACTTAAGAGTAACTAAAGTGCCACCACCTAAGTGCAAAGCAATTGTCAATAAGCTGCTGGTGGTGGCTGTTTGCAGGAAAGGCGAAATTTTCATCCCTTTCTTTCTATCATGGAAGGAGACGGTGGATGCGCGCAGGCTTGAGGAAGTGCCTTTGAAAGCGGGAGGCCCGTGATACTATTCTTTACTTGATGCAAGCGAAGGTTTGTTTCTCTTTCCTCTGTGTCAACTTAGGCACTAATAGGGTGGCGAATCTCCCCTGGAGTAAAAATCATTGCCGCGCCTTCGACTTGGTCTTCCTCACCCGGCAACTTCGCCATCACACTGCCTAAACATTTGAAACCGAGATACCTATATAGGTGTTCTCCGTTACTACCTGCCACGACGGTCACCACCAGGCCTTCTTCCGCTGCTCTTTTCATTCCCCACTCACAAAGTAGTTTGCCGTAGCCATGCCTTCTGTGGTCCGGATGAGTCCCTAGGATCTGTAGGTGAAGCTGCTCATTGCCGCATTCGACGAAATACTTCCTTGCTTCTGCCGCGGCCAGTCTGAACGCCTTCTCTCTGTCTAGATTTACATCTCTCCGGATGCCATCACCCTGCTCCGCGATGTACAGCATTGCTAAACCTGTCAGTCAATGGAGCTAAAGTTTGTCACTGTATTTTTGAAATGCCTACGGTTTTGCGACTCATATGATGGGCCCTCTTGCCGTTTGTTGATGTATGACACATCCCATACGGAGAAAGCTGTGATCTTGCCCCTCTTAATTTTTGGTATTGTGGTTGCGCTGCTGTTCATTGAATGACCAAATGAATTGGAGGATTCCGCACTAGCAGTTGCTTCACTTGCGTCATCTGAAAAGTCCTGTACTGCAACAAGTACTTGCCAGTCATCAACCGTCGGATCTAGGAACTGCTCATATAATATCTTTGTATACTTATACAGATCTTCAGGATATTTCTCGCGATATGGAAAACGATAATTCCATTGTGGGTCGTCGGGCATGGATTTGAGAACTAGTTGGACGATATCGTCGACATCATCAGGAGTAGCCACGCGCAGGTGAACCATACTGATAGAGACTAGTAGGTGACTCAATAGTAATACGTGGAAGGAGAAAGCTGTTCGAAGAATAACTTGTGATGCACTACCAAGACTCATCTAAGCATGTGACTTGGATTTGCACGTACCATAGGCGCTTTCAAAGTTGGCGGCTTCAGAATTTGTGAGGCTGAAGGGTGTTGTGGGCGTAGGACCAATCAGCGAAACACGGTCTCTGAAGTAGAAACGCGGTGTCGAAAGAGGAAATGCGGTGGCCAGCAAAACGAGGCAGGCATGCCGACCACCCAAAGCGTCCAGTTCCTTGCAGTAGAAGCTGTACGTACAACAGCCTCGTGCATCCCGTGTGCGGGGCTAGCATAAATACCGCCACACATCCGATCCGACTTAGTCAATCATCGTCTGACGCTGCCACCTTGATCACCAAACCCGACGTTTGCCTCCCCTTCTTCTCCCCAATATGCCCAATAAAACACCACAACCCAACCTTGAAGATAACCCTGATGCCTCTACGAAGCAAAGCAAACCCCACACAAGCCAAGGCCATGAGCCGTCCCGCGGAGGCGCACCGCATCGCCAAGCCATTGAACCGTTCGTGACAGCAGGCTCGTCTTTATCTTTATCTCCAGATGCGCCCGAAATTCTCAATGAAGCCCTTCAACCTGCCCATGCGCAAAACGATGACGAGTTGTTTTCCGAACTCATTCTCCCTACCGATGGCCATGATTTGGATTTTGGAGTCATACCGGACTTTCAGCCTTTCTTTTTCTCGGCTACAACCAATATTGATCAGAGTAATGCAGTCCATCTCACCTTCTCCTCGTTCCTGTGTGCCATGCTCTGTCTAGCTGTAAATTGGGTTCTGATATTCTGAAAGCTAGTGGATACTCGAGCTTCGATAATAGCCTACCTGTCAACACAGGAGCAACCCTGCCAAGTTTGCCCTTGGGCAATCTTATCCCTGCCGAGGTGGCGTGGGGAGGGCCGCCTTTGGGAAGCTTGGATCAAAGAGAGTCATGGAATTCGGCAGACGTGCTCAGTGGCGAGTTTGCGCAGGACTATAACAGTCTCTCTGGCGGTGTTGATGCCTTCAACAATGGAACCATAGGCACGCCAGATCACAGCTTGGCGGCGCCGTATAACCAAGCATCCGTCGGTGGTTTCTTCCCAGCGACAACACTCTCGTTGCCGGATGGTTTAGCCAGCTGGGACAACGCCCCGATAAGTAATAGCCATGGCAGTTCTACTCTTCGTTCGGATACTTCAACAAACACATTGCTCCCTTCGCCGTTCCTGTCGGAGGACAATGCATCGATCGAGCCCAAAGTAACATCTGAACCGTCACAAAACAACAGTCATCAAGGCAGTGTTTCCTCATACTCTCCCACTCCGAACAGCCAACTAAAGCGGACAAGTTCCCGGGAAGAGTCAGCAACCGTGCCAAGAACTATCAGTTCTTTGAAGTTCATTCACTATGATCCTAGCGCTGTCAACGAAGAGCAGGAGAAAGATGTCGACTCTGGTGTCGAAATGGCACGTGTCAGGCCACTCCCTTGTAGAAGCAAGATTACTTGACTGACAATTGCTAGAAAACGAAAAAGACCGTCTTGAAAAACAAGCAAGGGGAGATCGCTGGCATGCAAATTGTTATGGGTAGTCGTCCTACCAAGCGGGCAGCTCTCCCACCAAAGAAAAGAAAGGAAACAGCACTGGCACGCCAGAACGGCATATGCGAGAGATGTCGACTGGCCAAGAAACGGGTAAGAAGTCTTCGTACACTAGGTACTGGTGGTGAACGTTTGTGCTAATAACACCTACCAGTGCGATCTCGCACAAAAACCTACACCATACGAGAAGTGTTCGGGATGTTACGCTCGCACGTACCGAGATCTACCACGCATGCCGTGTTTTCAATCCGATCTCCGCGATTCGACCTTTTTCCGGATCAGTAAGTCATGCCCAAATCGTCTCCATGTCCAGATCAATTTTGACGCTGCTATGAATAGTACCAGTTGGGCCTCAGTACACTCCCAGAAGAGCCATATACGCTCTAGAGGATCCCTCTGAGGAAGGCGCACAAGTGAAGACGATAACTATTACGCAAAGCGTAGGTGGTCACGACCTGACTATTTATGCCGCCAAGTTCATCCCGACGCCAGAGGACAAGGTTGCTTATATTTGGACTGATTCCGACGGCAACCAACAAAGCATGCCAATGCCCCATTACTGCATCACTTGCATCCCCGAGATCACGAGAAATATCATGCAATACATCACACGGTCTAAATGGTCGTACATCGAGATGCTCAAGAAGTCCGATCCACTTGCGTGGAAGACACTATCGATGGCTTCGCAATATGCCAGAAACAAAGTTGTGAGTCTTATCAACCCTTCATCATGCATTATCGTGGTAAAATGCTAAGCAGCAATTGTGCAAGGGGTCACTCATCGACAACGTCGTCAATTTGTGGGTTGCGTCGCGGCTGATTGAAATCACATGGGAGATGTGTGGCAGCGAAACACTGGGGACGGAGATTGTCACAGATCCGCATAACCCATTCTTTGGGACAATGATGCTTCCCCCGATGATGGACGTTCAATTCGACCAGATTGTGATTCAAGAGATCTTGACACCCCTCAAGACAACTATACTGGAAAAGCTTCAAGCTCAGATCCAAAAACACTCAGCGGCCTCTTGGTTTGAGACATACTTGGTCATCTTCACGTTGTTGAACCATATTGCATGGTCAGCGAAACATGGCAAGAGCTTTGCCACTGATTTTGGTATCAAGGTAAAGATGGCCTGCTCCTACATAGAGAACCATGATTAAACACGGATGCTAATCAAGGCTGTTCCTCAGACTAGATACTGCGATATGCGCGAGTTCGAAGGCTATTTTCATACTGCCAAGATGCTGCTCTCT
The DNA here is from genome assembly GCF_000392275.1 of Phaeoacremonium minimum UCRPA7. NCBI lineage: Eukaryota > Fungi > Ascomycota > Sordariomycetes > Togniniales > Togniniaceae > Phaeoacremonium > Phaeoacremonium minimum. The sequence goes on along the minus strand of NW_006921496.1, from coordinate 154,436 downwards.
CGATTCCACTTTGTCTGCAATGGCTCCGCTCCTCTGCGATCGAAATGGACGTCACCAGAGACCCTTCTGCTGGCAAAGCTACAGTCTCATGAGATTGAGTTCATGGGAGAGACTCAAGTGGAGATTCTTCGGAGAGGTATGTTGCATCATACACGAACCCTGAATCTTGAACGCGGCTCCTGTCAATGGAAATTACTTATTACATTCTTATCACTAACTAATTTATTAAAGAAACCGAATTACTCCAACTCCGGGAAAAACACAAATATGAGTCAGACTTGTATTGGTGTCAGCAGATGTTCTTTGACAACTGGGACTCTGGTTCCCCTAACATCGAGGACGAGGTCTTTTGAAGTAGACTCTCAGCAATTATGTATTAAGTACTTTGTTGCCCGCAGTCTCTATGATCAAAGGTATGGTTTGGGTTCTTTTTCTAGGGTTAAAGATTCATAGAACAGTGGAGCCACAACTGAATAATGATCAGACGTAGGTATCTCTAGCAGTCGCACTTCAAGAGTTCAGGCCATCCTGGTACATGGAGGATATTTGGAGGCAGGTTCCAGAATCCCCATGGGGAGTTCAGCCCGATATTTCTTATCCATAACCACAATGCTTCTAATCCCCGTACAGTTTGCTTACCTTAGAGTTCCTCGTAATTACGCCAAACAGAATTGAATCCGGGTTGTCGAGCCATGCAGTTGAGGTGCTGTAGGATTTCTAGAATTCCGGAGATCCACGAAGCATCCCTGTTAATCTACTTGACTTGAATTTCGTGTTTTCCCCGGATTGGCCTGGGTGAGGACAATGCTATACTAAAGAAGGAAGGAGTATGCGAAAGTGGAAAGAGCAAGGCTTCGGATCTTCATGATGACTTGAGTGTGGTGTCACTTCCTTGGTCCTCGAATATGGTTTGTTACTGTAGAGAGTCCGACACCGGTGTTGTGCTCTCGCCTCATTCGTCGTTCTGGTGACACAACATAACTGCATAACTGCACTTTTGCCCAGTTGCTATAAGAATCACTGGATGCCTTTACTTCATTCGCTGCCTTGTCCTCAAGAGCTACGATACATTACCCGTTTTGCACGAGGAGTGAAGAGGGGTAAATCACTCTAGCCTATACTGCTGTAGTATTCCGTGCGCTTGACTCGCACGATACATTCTGTTCCACTCGGCTGTTGGGCATTCGTTAGACTAAGACTTCTCACAGACATCAACTCCACAAGTTCATGATTATCAAGGTATGCTATCTGATCTGTTCACCTTGCTTCACTACTAGGCCTACACCGAGTCGACACCATGCGTTGAGTACGCTCTCAAGTGTTTGCAGTATAGCATCGCTTGACATTCACCATCTGATGAGACGTTGTGTTTCAGACCTCCTGAGTACTTTTTATCCGAATTTAGTTCTTCAAGCAACCTGCTCCCGTCGATCATACTGTCTACTGATGGTCACCAAAGCGGAAGAAGCTCTGGGGATGATACGAGGATATCCACATCTGACGTTCTCTCTTATTCTTATTGCATGCGGTAATTACGTGACATTATTTGTAAATATTGCCTAGGTTTTCGGATATATATTCATGTTGTCTGCTTGTAAACATCTCGTATCAACCTAACACACTTTCCGGGGTTGTTCTGTTACTCAAATCTTCGCTCATTCCGAACATTTGCATGCATGCAAGGCAGCAGGCGGTCTTACCCCGTAGATAAGGCGTTGGACAACGATGCGGCTCTGGCGCAAAGTCGGTGATTGCTTTTGCTAATGGGGCGCCGCCGCCGCCAAAAAAATGACTGAGACCCGTTCCATGTTGACTCATAGGAAGTTCGATGAAACTCGTCGTCTTAAGTCTTCACCAACGAGTCGTCTGAACTTGAAAGAAATTGTGTCGTAGCTTTGCCTTACATCACGTTTCGATTACCGCAAAATCAATCCGATGGCTCAGGCGCTAGTAGCATACCCAGCACCTAACGAGCTGCCCAAGGAGCAATGGAGTGCGGATGCTTTGTCAGGGAATGAGCCTTCTGACGATGTAGCTCGGCCTGACATAGAATGGGTCCCTTCTTTCAAGACATACAAAGCCCGTGTTGAGGCTCTCGCCGCCCTTGGACTTGACCGTCCTACTACCCTCCCTGCTGGATGGCCAGAAGAGGTTACCACATCACGAGTCTGGTCCAAGTCTGACTTTACGTCGGAGAGCCAGTATGTTGTTGAGTTTAGCAAAGCTGAGATTGCGGAGATCGAAGCAGGGCTTGCTCACTTTAAGGGTCTGCCCCTACTCCAACATTCACTCTCACCCAGTATTGGAGATCAATATCTAATCTAGGCAATTAGGCCTACCTGGAGAGCTCGGCCCGGATGATGTCTCTCAAAAAACGTATCCTCTTCCGACTCTAGCTACCAAGTTAGACGAAATCTCTGTGTCCATTCATAATGGCATAGGCTTTGCCATTCTACGTGGCCTTGAGCCGAAGAAGTACTCCAAACTTGACAACGTCTTGATATATCTCGGCATTACCAGCTACATTGCTGAGACTAGAGGCTGTCAGGATTATGATGGTCGAATGCTCGGTAGGCATCTTGCCCCAGTTTTACTCAAAGTTACAATGTGATGGGCCCATCCTGACTAGGTGCTAGTCCACATTCAGGACATTCAGGAAGAACTTCGCAAGTATGGAAAGCGCGGCCCTTTCTCGCCGTACCATTCACGCACTCAGGTAATGTCGTATACCTCACAAATACTAGGCATCATCACTGATAACACTTCTCTCAGCCATTCCACACCGACCGTTGTGATATTTTGGCTCTGTACGCTATGGACGTTGCACCCATGGGGGGCGAATCTTTTCTTGCGTCCTCAGCTAAGATCTACAACGAGATTGCCAAGGAGAGACCCGATGTTATTCACACTCTGATCAAGGATGACTGGGTGTTCGACGAGTGAGTTCTGGTCACTGTGACCATCAAGGCATGTTGAGGCTTACATGTATAGGTTTCATGAAGGCGACTATCACAAGATGGCATTACTTCATGATTTCCCAGGGCACGGACCAGGATTTTCCTATTCCCGTCGCCCATTGACAGGCGCGTACTTCTGCCCACATTTCCCCGGTGTCCCTGCAATGACTGAAGTTCAAGCGGAGGCACTGGACATGGTACATTTCATTGCCAAGAAGCACGCCATTGAACTCAAGCTCAAGCGAGGCGATCTTGAGATCTTCAACAACCACGCTCTTATGCATGCTCGCAGCAGCTTCATCGATGATGACAGTGGCAAGCGCCACCTCATCCGTCTTTGGCTCAAGAGCGATGACCATGCCTGGACAACTCCTCTCGCGCTCGAGGAGTCTAGCTTCGAAATTTATGGGGAAAGCGAGTTTCGTAGAAACCCAGTGTGGGATATTGAACGGTCACCGCCACAGACTCGCGGTACCTTGCGTCGCATGAAGTGTAACTGATTCTTGATATGACTTGCACGACAATTGGCTCGCACAGGGGCTTAGTTCTCCATTCGCTCAAATGTGTTCGCTTCTTTGAAAGGTTGTTTTCATGTTTTCCCTTGATCCTTTCCGATCTTTAGTCACTGTGATTCCAAATTCTTCTACTTCCTGAGGATGGATTCTGCTGCCTGAAAGCAAATTACGGGTTTGATGGTTTGATATGATTTTCTATGCCATGGCTAGTATGAAATTATGATGAGCATAAGCTAAGATTGAGGCGAAATCGCTTTTGAGAGTGTCGTTAGCTTACAGTTCAATCTTATGGACGATTCTATTGTTTCATTTTACACTCCAACGTTTATCGCGAAACAATGTTCAATGTATTCTCGGTTGAATCTACGGGCAGGACTGTCTATTCCTATAACCGAGCTGTTGGAGCATCATATGACCTGAAAATCTTACCGACTTCCCGCGCAACGCGAATGAGATGCATATCTCTGTATCTTGCAGTGACAACTGATATGCCTACAGGGAGGTGATTTAGCCCCTTCAGGCCCGGGATATTGATCACTGGCACATGTAGTGCCTGTCACTGTATTGTCAGCGAGAACAATTCTACCGGTCAGGGTAGCACTCTTCGCTTACGTACCGTCCAAGACGTGTTGAATATTGCACGGCCCGTTTTCTCACCAACTGGTGCCTCGTCAACTGCGCTAGGTGTGATTATAGCAGCATATTGGTTTGCGATCAGGTCAAATTGTGGCCGAAGCGATGCAATGCCGTCGAAAGCAGCTAATTGAGCGGTCCGAGTGTATCCATCTGAGTTTTCCACCATTTCAATGATCTGCTCATCAAGCTTCTCCTTCGACCTGAGATATTCGTTGTAGAATGCCGCTTGGCCATCGCTGCACATGATCACTGTGTGCCACTTGGACAAGTTGCCGAATGCGGGTGGCAAGGTAACCTCCTCTATTTGGGCGCCTTTCTCCCTTAGCAGCCGGATACCTGTCTCTAGAACCGCATTTGTGCTTGGTCCGACTTCCGCCCAGGCAGAAGACTTCACAAAAGCGAACCTGGCACCCCTGATTTTGAATGGTGGCACGTTGGCTTTCTCGTCATCCTTGATTCCTAGGGCAGTGGCGATAAGCTGAAGATCATCGGTCGTTCTCGTAAAGAATCCAATCGTGTCGAATATAACCGAGAAGGTCTTCTGCCCTTCTGCTGAAACGACATTCCATGTAGGCTTCATTCCATACACGCCGGTGAATGACGCAGGTCGAATGATACTACCTCCTGTTTGCGTCCCCAGGGCGACGGGAATCTGATAATCTGCTACTGCAGCCGCGGATCCAGAGGACGAGCCTCCTGGAGTCCGGGTTACGTCGTGTGGATTACGGGTTTTTGGACCATTGTCCGTTGCAGCGAATTCGGTCGTCGTGGTTTTCCCTGATTTTCATTGATGAGAACTTTGAGCAAGGGTGGAGGCTTGGAAAGGCTGCTCACCGAATATCAGCGCTCCTGCAGCCCTCAGAATGCTGACCGATGATGCTTCTGATGTTGCTGTGCTACCTGTGTAAATGCCCGAGTTGTAGCCAGTGGGCATGTCTAAGTAGGTTGGGCGAGTGCCGCTTGATTAGCATCGAACGACAGCTAGCGATGTTGAGGGCGACAGGTGAAAACAAATAGAGCCCATGTGGCCAAGCTAAGGTACCTTTTGTCAGAATAACATCTTTGACGGCAACAATCAGTCCATGTAAAGGCCCCCGAGCAGCTATAGGAAGGCGATCTAGCTTCCGAGCCTCCTCCAGAACAGCTTGTTTATCCAAGTAAGCCCATGCGTTGACCTGGCTATCTTTCAGTTCAATCCTTGACAGGAGTGACTGTATGTAGTGCTCAATAGAGAGCTTGTTCCGCATGACCAGAAGCAAGGCTTCTGAAGCGCTGTATTCATATGGTTCGGCTTTCAAAGAATGCATTTTGCCGGGGGCCCTCAACAGCAGCTGGGATCACAGTAGCAAAGGGTATTTTTGCAATTCTTATACGGATAAGATTCTTACGACACTTCTAAAATACATGGATATGATAAAGGCACGTGTGGACCTGCAGGGAAAAAGGTTTCGGGCAACTGATCAACCCGACTTTCGTTCAGGCCGGGGGCGGTTTTTGTTGCCTTCAGATGCAGCAGCTGAAGGAGTAATGGGCCGCTGATTGCTTGCTGCATACGAACCGGGGTATTGCTGGTTCTGTTGATGGTCCCCTTGCTCTCCTCTCTTACTACCCCACAGGCGCCAGTACAAATCCTCCATTCTCAGCCATCTTTCCATCATCACTGGCATGCCTTGATTGTTGTTCTCAGCGGCTAGACCATTAAGAGTGTCTAAGGTCAGACTTCCTGTTCTGCAATAACATGAGCAAAAGAAAGTCCGGGAAAGGGGCGAGTAACCGAGTGCACATACCCTACGCAAGCGTTGGTCTGTTTGTCGGAAAGCCTCCGCGAGACGCCCGGTGGCAGAGACCCCGCACTTGCTGGTTGATTTCCACTGATGGCGGTGGTCCCGTAGTACTCGACATCACAAGAGCCCCAGCTCTGATTGGTGAGAGGGTCCATTTCGTGCTTGTTCTTCGTAGTTCGAGACATTGATGGCTTTTTGACAAGTCCAGTAACTGATAAACTCTGGCGGTTGCACTCGACTTGCTCGTGTTTGATGTGCGTTATCTATGCATTCAACAACACGAACTGCATAAGATATGTTTATCTATGTTGTCTAACACTATAGTAAAGAGAAGACATTCTTATATTCCATGTCCTTCGCCTACCTGTGACCGTGTTGCTGTTCCTGAGTTACATCTCCTATGGGACATCTGCTCACCGTGATTTATCATAGTAGTAACTGGGAAACACGGTGTGAGGAGTTTGGAATGCGGCAAGCTGGGTGAAAGACGGGGATCTGGATGCAGGAACACGGTGGAGAGCAAGGGGAATATCGCTGATCAAAAAGGGAACTCCGGTGAGAAAAGCCGGGCAAGAAAAGTGAGCCAAAAAAAAAGGAAAACGGCAGAACATGCTAGGGCAGCCCCGAGGAAAGCCCACTGTGTTCTGAAGACCTTTGGTCGTTTTGTGACTTTCGACTGGGAATGAGGCCGCATGGCTTGATAACTAAGTAATGCCGCAGTAATCTTCCTAATCCGGCAATGCGGTCAATTCTTTTGGGCATAGAAGCCGATCCATGCCTCCGACATTTTCGTCGTGCCACGTTTTCAGTTTGACTAAACCTGTCTAAGATATTATCGAGTAGATCTCGAACCTAGTCTCAGATCCAAGCTCAAGCATTCCGACGTCTACAAGCAGCAAGAGTAGAAGTTGAGTAAGAGTAGTAGTACATATTGTTCACAGTTAGCACAAGCGGGTAGAGACACTTAAGATGTCAGTGATAGTGAGGATTTTTGACCGATGTTTTGATTTACAATCTTTCCAAAGTCTCCCAGCTTGCTAAAGCAACGGTATAACCGGTTAAGTCCCTTGGACCCCTCTTGTCGCTGTCATTACAAGATGATTGAGCAGAGCGACAAGCCTATAGGCCTCTACAGCTCCGCCCTTTGGGCAGGCCAGACCATAGCCCAGAAAGGTACGTATTCGTCCTCTCCTGGCACTTGCATCACGCACTCGCCGAGGTTTGTAAACCCCAAACTGTTATAGAGAAGCCGGCCCAAAGGGCTGGCCTGTAGTGTGAGGACGACGCCGTCCCGGCGAGCAAGATCCATCCCCCACTTGCACAGGGTAGTGCCGTGCCCGCGCCGTCTGTAGTCGGGATGGGTACCAAGGATCTGGAGTATGAGCTGGTCATCTCCGTACACGTCGAGGTATTTCTTGTCACACTCATCACTCGATTCTTTGAAGGCTCGGACGTGCGCTGGGTTGGCGTCTTTTCGAGTTGCGCCGCCGTTCTCGGCTACCTCGCGGGGAGCTAACAAAAATCAATGGGTGTGAGAAGGGAGAGCAATTTAGGCCATGAACTATCAATGAGAAAATGATACCTTGGGGTACTGGGCTTGGTAGGTAACAACTCACGGCTTTGGGGTTCGTATGAAGGTCCATGTTTTCTCTTGTTTAGGTATGACACATTCCACACGGAGAATGCGACAAGGACGGGCTTTGAGGCGCCGGGGAGCTTGTCCTCTACGACCTGGACCACCCAATCGTCGTAGGCCGGATCGATGAATTTCTCCCAGAGCATTTTGGTATATTTGCGATGCTCCTCGGGATATTGCAGCCTGTAAGGAAACCGGTAGTCCCACTGGGGGTCGGCGGGCATGGTCAAGAGCACGACATCAACAAGCTCGTCTATGTCCGCAGGGACGGCAATCCGACTTGTCGCGAGGGCGGAGGTGGAGCTCAAGACCTGTGGGAGAGAGAAGGCGGAGGACAGGTTGCTTAGACCAGCCGCGAGTCTGACAAAGGGAGAAAGCATTTTCGAGAGGATCATGTCATCCTCCGCAGAGATGATTTTTAGGTGCAAGAAAACGGATCAGTAGAGATCGAGGAGTCTCTGCTTGGGGCTGGTTGATATGATGGATTCAACTCGACAGTGAGGGTTTTCGCGAAATGGATGGCGAGAGGTGACGAGATAAGCAGACTGAGTAGATAAGTTACGGGATCTGGGAAATGCCGACCTCAGGAATGGAGCGAGACGAGAACGATAGATTGTACCTCCTTGAGATAGCTATCTGGTGGGACAGCCTGCCTGACGGAGAGAAAGAAATTACGATCACACTCAATAAATACCCGGAGCAGCTGAGACGGTAGTTGCAGGACGAGACACAAGGGATGACCTTTAATTGGCTCTTCAGACGAGTGCGTGGATCGGATCAATACGGCGGTGATGAGTAATAAGGTACGCGTGACAACATGAGGCTCTGGCTCTGGCTCTGGCTCAGTGAATGAGAATGGGAGCACCTCATTTTGGTTTTGAATCCACGTGAGTATCATTGTCCCATGCCCGCCTCTCCTTCACTCTTAGCTAAGGTAGATGGTAGCCTAGGGGCGGGCCGGGGAGGGGAAGAGGTAGGTATCCCAAAAGGGAAATTCGGCGAACGAGGAAGGAAACACGGTAGCCAGGTGGCAAGTGGGGCCACCGGCCAGCAGACAGTCAAGTACCTGAGTACCTACTCAAGGAGAATAATTACCTAAGTTCACGTAACTGGTGCCCGGCGTCCGAGATAGGAGGAAGCCGCCTCATTGCCCTACCGCGCCTTCCCCCACAGGCTGGGTTGGTACCTAATTAGCTTTAGTACCTAGAATCTGTGAGAGCTTATATTGCGTGTTCGGGTACCGAGGTACCTAGTGGAGGCGCTACTTCCTTGCGTGCTTGTTCTCCACCTTCACATATCATGGCACCTGCTGCTACCTGTGGGTATAAGGCTAAGGCTGAGGCATCAACTTGGTTTGTCTGTCCGCATTCAGGGATATGACCGTCGGGCTCTTCTTGCAACGCGGTCTCAGTGTCAGTGCCAGTGACAAACGGTGCTCTTTGCGCCTGATATAAGCATCATTTGTGAGCAACCAGCAGGACCAACCCTGGCTAGACTTTCATTACTTCTCTACTTCCTCCTCCCAACGGCGCGGAGACAGAGTCGTCGGCTTCAAGATTCATCATCGTGTTGGCATATCGGACAGCAGCTGCCAGGCTCCCGCATGCCCCTCAGGATGACAGTGTCAAAGTATCCGCAGAGAAAGCTTGGGGACACCCTCGTGTCGGCACAAGGACTGGGATGCATGGGCATGACTCACCAGTACTCGTCATTTGGCGGCTACAACGACCAGGAATCACTCAGAGTCCTCACGCGCGCTGCTGACCTGGGCATCACCTTCTGGGACACAAGCGACATCTATGGGCCCTTCACCAACGAGGAGCTCATCGGTCGCTGGTTCAAGGAGACCGGGCGCAGAGACGAGATCTTCCTGGCAACCAAGTTCGGCAACAAGTATGACACTGTCACTGACAAGACCACCATTGATGGGTCGCCCGAGTACGTGAGGCAGGCGTTGAGTGACAGCCTAAAGAGACTGAACACCGACCACGTGGACCTCTATTATCAGCACCGGGTAGACTTCAACACACCCATCGAGAAGACGGTCGAAGCAATGGCACAGTTGAAGGCCGAGGGCAAGATCAGGTATCTAGGCCTCTCGGAGTGCTCCGCACGTACTCTCCGTCGGGCCCATGCGGTCCATTCCATCGCCGCTGCGCAGATGGAGTTCTCCCCGTTTGCCTTGGAAATTGAATCGGAGCAGACAAACTTCCTCGCTACGGCCAGGGAGCTGGGTGTCAAGATTGTGGCCTATTCACCGCTTGGCCGCGGCTTTCTGACAGGGACTATCAAGAGCCGGGCCGATTTTGACGAGGGTGACAACCGCCTAAACCATCCTCGGTTCTCAGAAGAGAACTTCGCAGACAATCTGAGATTGGTGGAGACGTTGTCGGCGCTCGCCAAAGAAAAAGGCACTACCCCTAGCCGGCTGGCGCTTGCTTGGGTGCTTGCTCAGGGTGACGGTACGTGACCAGATTATAGTGCAGTGATATAAACTAACCAGTGCAGATTTCATCCCCATAGCGGGAACAAAGCATGTCAAGTATCTGGAGGACAATGTTGGTGCTATTGATGTGCACTTTACTAAAGAAGACGAGCTCCGTGTCAGGAAGGCAATCGAGACTGTTGGTGGTGCCAAAGGTTCCCGGTATCCCAGCGCTATGCTCGCCAAGTGCTTTGGGGATTCTGTTGAATTGGATTAGATGCCTCAATGTGAATGAATTATACTGCCGCAGCAAGTCGAGTGAAAGAAAGAAATGTCTCCATTAGCGCGGTCTGTTCGCATCTTATTGTTACAAAACTTAATATAAACTATTTTCGGATACCGGCTCTACTCGCAAAATTTCAATAGTTTGACCATGGTTTTATATAGAGTATTTAATAAACTTAGAAATTATTTCTACAGACTTTAATACATCCTGTATATTTGCAACGTTTTTCTACGCTTAGTTGGGGTAGACGCACAAAAGTGGGAGATATAATATCTAGAGTCTATGACGGTCTCCGTATTATTGCCTTTGTAAATATGAGCTCGAATGGTGAAGGGAAATGTTATCAACATGTTAGGGTTAGAGAAGGATAACTTTACAGAATGAAGGGGCAACTGTTCAGTGTTACTCATGCAGTTACTGTCTAGCATACAATCCATGATAGAAGTCGCGTCTCTTTGGACTCTTGATAAGCCTGCTTTTGACCTATTAGCCCCTGAAGTATTCAACGTCTTATCCTCCTATAACACATTCAGCAATAGATTTATAAATTAATATAAGGTATCTACCAAATGATAGAAATGAGTGATTCTGTAATCGTTCCGTACTTCTAAGTTGCTTGCTCTAGTTCAAAGACTATTCTTAAACGTAGAGCGACCCCAATCATAGGATGTGCCAATCTGGCTAGTATAATTATTGATCATATAAGGAATACAGTCCGCCCAGGGAGCGCTACAATGCTGTCGACAATAGCTCACCCATTTGCTGCCGTGACCATGATGGATGTAAGTTTGACCCCAGCATCAAGGATATGGCTTTAGGCAGAAATTGTATCCGTACATCAAGCGCCACGGCAACATGGGCAGGGAAACGAGTAGTCCACGATCAGTTAGTGGTGTTATAACTCTCGCGATTCCTCGCCAAACTACGCTAGGCAAGTGTGATGGGTAACACTAGGGGCAGGTGTGAGGTGTGATTTCACAGTATGGTGGATTTAGCCTTTGTACTAACGACCTCAGCGCCCGCCTCCATCTCCACACCATGAAAGAAGTAGGACCACTCTTGCCCTCCTTCTAGCGCTCTGCAAGAGCCTGGCCAATGATCGTAAATATTTTATGAGCTTGTACCTGCCTAAGCGAATGGTGTGTACTCCAATGTCGCCCTGCTCTTACCAAAACCTCCTCCAAACAGTTCAGTGACCCCTAAGGATGGCGAAGAGGGAACAGAGCACACGGCGCGTAGCGTCAATTGACTGAAGATAGTCGATTTCATTATGTCGGCGGTTATTGCAGTAATCCGGTTGGGCCTGGCTTTTAATGGTAGCATCACCTGAGCCATACGGTCTGGAGTTGATGAGGTGGCCATACTCCTGCTTGTCCCATTGACAGCCTTTGGACGTTTGTGCACATTCTGAAGATTAGTTGATTTAGGCACTATAAGAATCCATGAACCCGCTACACTCACATCTCTGTATAAATGTATGATTTTGTGAATTCGCCTGGTTATCAGAGACACTCTTGGGCTCCCCTACACGCAAAACAGGACTATGACCGCTACATCGGCTTGGCTTGTTGCCTACATATGTTTTGGAGTAATCGGAGCGCTTGGGACATTTATAATAATTGCCAAACTGATGCTTGACTGCATACAGTGTTGCAAAGAGAGAACGTCAAAGCAAGTACCTAGCAGAGGTGAGCCATTGTTTGAGCATTGCTGAGAATTGTATACAATTACAGTCCCCGCACGAGGCTGACCTGAGTCAAAATAGAAGATATAGAAGTTGCCCTTCAACTAGTTTGTCCATCGTCGGCAATGTCTAATCCGTATCGACGCCTGCCCTCAGTTGACATCGCCGATTCACCTGAGCCGGATCATCCCGACATATCGTGAGGAACGTATATGTATCTCACCATCTTCGTTTCGTAACAGGGGCGGCTTATATAGCTTACACCCAAGGACAGGAGTCTGAATGACACTAGATTCAGGACACCTTACTATTACCAACCCCTATCTTCCCGTGTAAATTTAGACGAAGGCTCAGTCGTAGTCCCAGGTTTAGGCACCCACGTCGATAAATTCACATCTCGACATCTTCGGTATCTCAATAAATACATTTTCGAAGTGAACTTTCAGACCATTTTGTTCGATCTCGGATAGACAGCTGTGTTGACTGCTGATCAACAGAGTGAAATCAAAGCCGTTCAGTTGCCTGATAATTAAATTACATTGATCTCTGAGTTCTGGTTGAATCAATCTTCGCCCCATGGCCCGATGCCAGGACCTTTGAAGATCTTTCCGCCTTTCCAAACCTACTGAATGACGCCCTTGTTTTGCAGTACCTCAACATCTCGAACTTAGGTAGATGCTTGAACGTGAGCAAGTCGTATCACACGACCGTAAATAGAATGAGAAAAGCAACTGCCTAGTATCAATACCAGGGGGTTTCAATGTCCTAGTGTATCAGTGTAGCCTGTGAGGACGCCTCAACACCTAAATACCGATCGCCTGCATTGATAAATCCCAAAATTTGACCTCCTAGACTTCAAGATCCCAGCACAAGCTGACAGTTGGCCTTGATCTCAGCGGTGACCTTCTCGAGGGTGGCAAACTTCTCGCGGGCCAGATAGCCGTGATATATGGACAGATCCGACCCATTTGCCACAGCATTCTTGAGAACTCTCAGTGAGACAACTGTCTGCTCGAGAGAATTGCTCCGAATAGCGTGCCAAACCGTGGGCGCTGCAAGCGCCACAGCGCCGGTAAGAGCTCCGATCACTGACACGCCAACTACAGCTTTCACTGGCATTGCTATGGCGGAGAGGGTCCACCCGACGGTCCTACTATCTGCGTGAGCACTCATTCTCCTTGTCGCGTGAGTGGAGAGCCGTTGGGCCGAAACCAGACCTACCACACGATAGGAATCAGCGAGAGGATAACAGGTTTTGTGGAGTTGTGAATTGTTTGTGCACGTGTGAGGGCGTCTTCCATGGCGATAAGGTCGCGCATCAAGGCGTCGGTGTAGATCTTCAGGCGCATTGTTTCTCTCTCCTGTTCTTCTGCTCTGGATGACGATGAGCTCCTCGCCAATGCTACGTGATTCACGCAAGCGTCAGATACGATACCGGATCGAAGCGACTGCGTCTGTTTAGCGCACATACCGTCAGGTGAGTTTGGTGGGTTTCCACCCGTGTCCCATGAACTGGAGGTTATCGCAATCCGGTCCATGGCCTCAAAGTAGAGGTTTAGATAATACGCAGCTGAGTGTCGGTACGTTTCGAAATACAACCAAAGGTCAGAGACGTCGGGTTCATCACAACCTTGTCTGGATGGTAACGGGATTTCGGTACTGCTGCCCAGATATCCACCCGTAGCCTCGCCAGCTCTGCGATTTCGAGCGTTCAAAAGCGTCATGTCTTCCGACTCGGAATGGCTGCTCGGAGGGTCACAACGGTCCATATGAGAGAGAGAGAGAGAGAGAGAGAGATGCTTTAAAAGTCTCGGACTTAAGGCCTTAGGTCCAGATAGGATAGGCGTTGAATAGTTGGTAGTGGTGGTAGGTCGGAGAAAGGGATAGGGATGAGGTTAGGTAGGGGTTTTGGGGCTCAAGTAGAAGTACGCCACAAAGTTAAACCCCTCTTTTCCTCCAACCACCATTCGTGTTCCCAGCATTTGCGGTTGCTCGATTTCTTTCATCTATTGCTATACATTCAAATGTGTGTCTCAGCTTTCAGCCACGGCGTTTGTGTCTATGGCGAGGCACAAGGCTCTGAGTGGCGCGTGCATGGCAACGGAGTTGGGATATCAGCCAGGCCTGCCTTCCCTCATCCCTCTAGACTTCTTGATCGACGACTTCACACTTGCAAGTGTGAACCGTGGCTACAGCAGCCTCGTCCGACTTGTTGAGCCTTTATATGGTAACATTGTCTTTCCAACACGCGCCTCCCGCCAACATTAATTCAAGTTCAGACGAGAATAGCGTCAGCGTCAGCGGCCAGCTGTTCAAGTTCAAGTTTCACATGCAAGTATGGCACATTACGCAGAGCGGACGCAACTTGCGAGACAACCAAGCCCTGGCCACTCGCCTCAACCAACTCGACTCATCCCACTGGTCCGCTGAGCCTGTGAAGCCAAGCAACCAGTATCGAGACGATTTTGTCCCTGTTGAGGTACGCAAAGCCCTACGAGTCAGATTTTTTTTCTTTTTTCTTTCGATTTCTGACCGGTTGCTGACATCAATGCCTCCCGACTCTCTAGGTGCATCTTCGCTATTGTGGGCCCGATCATGTGGGCGATCTGCGACGACTGTTCTTCATAGACATTGAACCCACGCTGGGGTTGTTTTTCAAAGATATCAGTACCGTCCCACATTATATGAACGTGTTTCCGGTCAACAGCGAAAGACGATACGTCCGCGTTGACGCTGAGACCAAGAGACTCTGCACCCTCATCCGAACCAAGAGACATTTGCCTCTCCCGGCTGGCCCAGACGCGAGACCCACCTTCCCGACCGAGTCAGGCTCGATTGCAGACATGTGAGTCTTTGAGATTGATCCCCATCCTCCCTATCTCTCGAGTCCTAATGGTATGTTAACGTAGACATCAATAATTTAGGTTCCGCGTTGTCGCCAATCTACCTCGGGGCGCAGCTGTTGTGCTAGATGTCATCGAGGAGGTGAAGAAGATGCCTTCATTATACCTCAGATATGGCTCTATGACCGAAGTACTAGAAAATATCCGTGCCAAGATGTCGAACTCTGATGGAGCTAAAAGTTCTGTGGTGAGTCCCACACTTGAAGCACTCTCGCTGCAACACACTCGCCATCTGCATCGCAATCATGCTCAGACTCACTGATGTATCCAGCCCCTTCAGCCGTTCCGGGACTCGAACCAAGCAGTAATCACAGACGCAGAGAAGATCTTGTTTGGATCAGATATCGGGAAAGCTGTGAGTTCGTCATCATCTGCCATTGTTGTGATTTCACTCCTGACAGACCGAAATCTGTCTAGCTTCAAGAGCAGTTTGGCAGAGGTGCCGACAAGCCATGGGCAACACCAGACATCGTCAACGCTTGCCACAAGTCCATTCACCTGTTTCAGTTCTTCACCTCAGCTGCGCTTGGCGTCGATACATATCTCCAGAGGATTGTCAAGGGGGAAGGTGAGTGTTATCTGACCTTAACCCGGCGTGTTATTTTCTCAGCATTCTAATTCCTATACCATCTCAAAGCCATCAGCGACCAGGACCTCTACGAAACTCTTGTCAGCATTTCCATCGCCATGAACATTCTCGCGCCGCTGCAGGATGAAATGCACGAGGCTCTGACGCTCATTCTCGACAAACATAATCATGATAAAAGAAATTCTGGGCGCGTGGCTACGTTTGGCTTGCTGTTGATAATGGCCGCCTGTATCGTGGGGGCTACGACCGCGGGCGTCGGGGCAACGGATGTCGTCACGGTAGGGACCAAGGTAGCAATAGGATCAGGTATAGGTTTCTTGGGTGGCTCCTCGACTTATTTGATCAAGGAAGGGCAGTCCAAACGTGCCGAGAGCGAGACAAAAAGCAAAGATTTGCGAGAGAGTAAATCACCCCGACATATCTAACAGCTAACAATGACTTTTCTCATTGACAATCATCTTCTAGTTCAAGAAATGCTTCCGAAGCTTCGCCGATCCCTGGGGAATTCCCACGCTGTTCTCACTATGCGATTTTGCCAGCAAGTACTCGGTGCTAACTTCTCACTCATGGAGAGACACGAGCGAGTCGAGGCGTTCAAGTCCTTTGGCGTCGATGTCGACTACTTGAGCAAGGATGAATATACAGAAGAGTTGGTTAAAGACAGATTGAGCGACTTTTGCACACTTTACAAGAGCTTCTCGAACCAGTGTGGGAATATAGTTCAGCAAAGTGGCTTGGCCATCTCATAAATCCGTGGCCGATAAGAGGCGAATATCAGGGCAGACTGGGGGCGGTATCCTCTAACAGCTAAAAACCTTTCGTTGATACAAATGTGATTGGGAGTTGAGGAGTTTTGTTAGATCTTGTTGTTAAGCCATCAGATGCCATACTCTCTACAGTTGGTCAGAGGCCATAGTCCTGCTTGATCTACTGACAGTTTCTGGATGTTGTCGTTCATGCCAGAGGCGTTAATCTAATGAACATAAGAATCAATGATCTCGCCACAATCAAAATTATACGTGGTCGAAATGTCCGTCAAATTGCTTAGTAACCCCAGATGCTCGTGGCCTTCCGAAGCACCAACCCAAGACCATGACCGCTTCATCCGTTAGAGTTATTGCATCTATCTCTTTTGCAGCAATTGGAGCCATTGCTTCAATCCTCACAATTGCAAAATTCGTGTCAGATTGCGTACACCGATGCAAAAAGAGAAGGTCGACGAGGCCAGAACAAGACACTGGTGAGTCGAACTCGACACGTTGTGTCTGCTCGCAATAGCACACCCGACTGACTCCAGGGAAACAATAGAAAGCGCACAGATCAATCTTCAACATGTTAATCCACCGCTAGATGTCTCGAATGTTTATCAACGCCTACCCTCGGTTAAATCGCCGACTCACCTGAACCAGATGATCTTCACATACCGTGAGGAACGTATCTTCATCTCACAAGCGCCGGTCTGCGAGAAATCGTATTTATCCTACTTATGCACGGCGCAGACACGTGAATAACGTTAAATTCAGTATATATTGCTACAAGATAGTCTGCACTTCCATGTCGTATGCCACGACGAATTAGTGGTAAGGTCGAGCCTTGGCAATAACGGTGTTGGAGCGTCACAGTAGAATACCTTTAGGTTTCAAGGAATTAGTATTCAAAGAGAACCTTCAGACACGTCAACTGAATTCGGATAGACTGATTTCCTCACTATTGACAAACAGGATGGACTTTGCTACACTATGATATGATGTCTGGCTTACATGTCTCTGCAGTTTTTGTCCATCACTCCTCACCCCACGGCCCAATACCAGGACCTTTGAAGATCTTTCCGCCTTTCCAAACCCACTGAATGATGTCCCTGTTTTGCAGTACTTTGACATCTTCCACCGGATTTTCTGTCAAGCCAAGCAAGTCCGCCTCGTAACCTGCCTTCAGCTGCCCTGTCTTTGGTGCTTGGGCCCCAACAGTCAGTGGGCCATTGGCCGTCGCTGCTTTGATCGCCTCTAGGTTGCTCAGCCCTGCCTTCACAGCATGCTCCAGCTCAACCGCCTGGTTGAAGCCTGGCGGAGTATCTGTTCCCATGGCGAGTGGTATGCCTGCTTCAATGGCCATTTTGTAGGCTGTCAAATGATTGGTTGCACAGAGCTTGGCCTTCTCCCAGCTCTCTTTGGTCAGACCTTCTCCGCCACTCTGTATCAACATGTCGAGGACGAACCGCGTTGCGACATATATTGTCCCCTTCTCTTTGATCAGGTCAATGCATTCCTTATCTGCAAATGACACGTGCTCCACTGTAGTGACGCCGGCCTTCACGGCTGCCAGAATGCCGGGTTTGCCGTGCACATGTGCAGCCACTGATCGGCCCTGCCGCGATGCCTCAGACACGATGCATTCGAGTTCCTCAGGGCTGAACTGCGCATATAATGGATTGTCATCGCGCGACATTACTCCGCCTGATGCGAGGATCTTGATGCACTTTGCACCTCTTCGAATCTGCAGACGGACCGCTCGGCGGCACTCATCCACGCCGTCGACGATGATCGTCATGCCTGTGGCAAAGTGGCCCGGTGTAATGTTGGACACGCCAAAGTTGAGCAGAACATCACCAGCGGGCAGCGGGAAGATGTCGCCGTGGCCGGCGGTCTGACTTAGACACGAGCCGGAGCTGTAGACGTTGGGGCCGACGATTGTGCCATCCTCAATGGCTTTGGCTACTTCACATCCATACCCCGCTACGTCTCTCATGGACGTATAGCCGCGCTGGATGGCCTCCCAGCAACCTCGAGCCAAACGAGCACCACCAGTTGAAGGGTGGAGAGTCAGGAACCCTACGTAGCTGTCGCCATCGTTTCCGGGACCGTCACCGGCGAAGTGTGCATGGCATTCCCAGAGTCCAGGCATAAGGTAGGGAACAGAGAAGCTTCGATGCGGAGCATCAATGTACTTTTGAGGCAGATTGGCTTCAGCGCCGACCCAGGCGATAACCTTATTCTCAACAACAAGGGCCGCATCGGAAAAGGGCTCGCCATCTCCAGGAATCAGAAGGCCGGCTTTGATAATGGTAAAGAACTTCTTCTTTGTGGTAATCTTGGCATGGAGAGAAGCCTCCGAGTTAGCTGGCCTGGTCCGAATGGCTATGCCCAAGCTCGTTGAGTAGATTCGCTGTGGCCCGAGGTCTGATGAATTGGTCTTGGATCTCACTGCTGATGCAGCATTGGTGTCAGTGGCCGAGGGCACCAGTTCCCAGTCCTGTTCAATTGAAGGCGACATCGCGGAATTTTCGTGCCAGCAACAATTCTCATTACCACTCCGCAGATTGACAAGAAGACGGAGAGAGAGAGAGGCCAGCTCGAAAGACGATGATAAAGGGTCCGCCGCTACTGACAAACCAAGGGTTCCCGGTTTGGAAGGTCATTACCGTTGGCACGGTAAAAACAGGGGCTTAGGATTTACCAAGGGAGGGGAACTTGTCCGAGCTGGTCAATTAGCGAAATCCGAGTTTATCAGCCGTGCTTGCGCAGCATTGGCATCTTCAAAGATATGCTGATGCGGACTTGGTCTAGCTTACACCTTCAGCATAGGAGACTCAGTTTGTGGTAATGAGAAACAATGTGCACATCCACGAAGGTACAGTTGTTGTGCAGGGACAAACCTAAGCTTACTGCGGCTCTTACGGCTCTCGGCTCCGTGGAGCTACATTAGCTTCAAGCACGCCCTAATGATGACTGACATTGCACCACGCCGTAATCTTGCACCCTCGAATGCTCCGGTATCATTGCCCATACCCTTGTTGATTAGCATATGCAGTCGGCCCAGCCAGCACAACACAAACCAAGATGAGAACCCTCGGTATACTGGGCGGAATGACCTATCATTCCACTATTTTATACTACAGTCAGATCAATGCACATATCCAACGGGTCCGTGGAGGAACACAAGCTGCAAGTCTGGTATTACACAGCTTCAACTTCGCAGATATCAGTGCCCTGTTTGCAGCGGGACGATGGGACACTGTGGCGCACAGATTCATTGATGCAGCGAGACATATGAAGGCCGCTGGGGTGACCGGAATTGCCATTGGCTGCAATATCGGTCACAAAGTCGCCAAAGAGGTTGAAGATGGCGTTGGTTTGCCCGTGTTGCACATCGCCAGCTTCACGGCACAAGCACTCAAAGAGCAAAGGCTACAAAAGGTTGCACTCCTAGCTACACGTACTGCGATGGAGGCTGGATTCATCAAAGATCCGCTAGCGAACGCAGCCGGAGTCGAAGTCTTGGTGCCCGAGAAGAGCGACAGAGATGCCATGGATGAAGCCATCTTTAAAGAGCTCGGGGCAGGTATCGTTACAGAGAACACTAAGGCCCTTATGTTTCGGGTCCTTGACGAGCTGATCCAGAAGGGTGCCGAGGCCGTGGTGCTAGCTTGTACAGATCTTCAATTTGTTCTCAAGCCGGAGGATATCAGCGTCCCCGTCTTTGATACTCTAGAGCTGCACACAAAGGGGCTAGCGGAATGGGCAATGGGGTCATGAATATAGCTTCTCGGATCAACGGAATTCAATAGGCTATGCTCGTGTTACGGAATCATCGCGATGATTGGCAATACGCCCTGAAGTTCATGTGATCAGGAAAATATATTCTTCTGTCTGAAGGAGTCGTATAATGTTATTCATTTACTGTTGGTATTTTGCCATATCTGATTCATGATATTGTAACTCATTAGGTCTCCTTCACTCATAATTCTACAATTTGTAAGTGATTCGCTCGTTCGTGGTATCTTCAAACCCCAACAGTAGCCAGAACATGGCCGTCTACGCCGGCTTCGACTACCTCCACTTTCCTTGCAGCTGCCAATTCGGCGCGACTCTGCTTTTTCGGGACCACAATAGTCAATAAACCAGCCTGCATAGATGCCTTGACTGCAGACATATCCACCTGCTCCACAGGAAACTGGAATGCGCGGCGGAAGTGCCCGGTACGACGTTCAGTCACATGCCATCGAAGATCTCCCTCGGTCTCCGTAGCCTTTTGCGCTGTAGCTTCTCCTGTCTTTGACGACTCCGCCGCTGCGGATGCTGGTTCGGCTGGCGGTGAAGGCTGAGCATCTTTATGCACCACCCCGACGTTGTTCGGTGCAGCATCACTGGCACCTGGAGGGAGCGGGCGTTTCAAATCTCCAGATACAGTGATTGTGAAGAGATGGTCGTTGACCTCCACATTCACAGCATCTGTTTCCAATCCCGGTAGCTCTCCGTACACGGCATAGCATGTCTTACTCTCGGCAAGATCGAAATGCGGGTGAACTACATCGTGGTTGGCTTGACCGTGTGTGTAGTGCGAGTTGAAAGCATGAAGGTAACGGGCCAGAGCTTCTAAGCCACCATGATGAGCATGCGCATCAGCTGGTAGAGAAGGTGCCGCTGAAGTTCCAGCCGCAGCTCCAGCAGTCGGGGATGTAATGCTGGTGATGGCATGTGGCTCAGTTGAGTGCTGAGGCGAACTGAAGCGCGGGCTGAAGTGGTGCGTTGTGAAATAGGCCGACATTCCGCGGGTATTTTGATCCGTTGGATTCACAAAAGATAATGGATCGTATGCTGTTTCGATATCAATCGGGGCGAGGAAGCCAAAAGTTGTTGCAAAAAGGTTATAATCGGGCTGGCGAGGCTCCCGAGTCGGATGCGCTGTGTTTGGCGGCGGCAGTTTGACGGTTTCCTATTGATATCCTAAGAAGATATCAAATGAGTCTACTTGGTTCGAAAGTGCCACCAGAGCTCGATTGCAAGAGTGGTAGGTATGAGCTCCGCAAGACTAGTCACATAACTTTGCTATGACTTATATAATACGTCCTACTGTGGTTGCGGGCTCTATACATGTCACCCCATCCAGATATGAGATAATCTCCCCATGAGTAGATAAATCGGCTATTGGCGTCTACCATATAAGAGCATGCAAGTCACCGTGGGAACTTTTGTCCAATATCCGAGGCAGCAATTGCTCGATCATCTGAAGTGTTCTAAGTGAACATATTGGGACTTTTCGGATAAATCAAGTCCATCCACTGAACACTTAGGAACAATCTCATGAGATTCAGAAGTTGGCCAAAGCATAAGGTGATCACGAATTTACAACGGGCTGGACGGGCTTGTGGCGTTTGAATGTGCATCGATTTCGCAAACCATAGACCTGATCCAGGCCTAGCGTGACCATGACTCCAAGCCAGTCCTGATCTCTCCTGACATCCAGACCACCGATCTGTGTTACCGCGGGGCTCCGCATTCCCCTCATTGGTGGCTAACATCTACCAGCGGTTACCCAACTGTCAGACCACTGACAACCTTGGGGCACTCGCGACGAGATTCCCAGCGTGTATAGCGTAGCCTCATGTCTCAAACAGCTGACTGGGGTTGGGTGACTGGAGAGTCCGGGTACTGAAAGCACTAGGCGCATTGCCAGCGATCACACCACATCTCGAGATCGATAGTGGCGTGATTGGTTAATGACGAAAGAAAGGTACACCTCGGCCTACAGCCACATCTAAACCAACGATTCTCTTGCGTCTCCAGTCTGGCAGGCCTAATGGGTTATGGCAACTTCCAGGGCTGGTAGGCATGCTGTCAATGAAGTGCTATAACTAACAATCCCCGCTTTTTGTGGCCACAATTTGTCAAATAGCTTCGAGAGCATGGTGGACCTGATCACTTGACTACAATCTTCTTTGAGCCATGTTGCTAGGTGTTCCTGATTTGCTCAGATGATTCTGGAGTACACTTTATCACGGCCCAGAGGCAAATGCGGGGAAACGCTTGTTTGATGTCGAATCTACTGAGCTGAGGTCACACAACGGGACCAACAGGTTTGTGCCTGCCATTTTCCATGTTACTGAACTCTGAGTGGTGAGATCCCTCCAAAATATAAGGTAAGAAACCAGGCAGTACCTTTTTAACTAGACTGGTGTGCCAATCCCGTGTGGCCAATAGCTCTTCCGTAGGTCCCGTTACAGCTCGGCGGCATCGGCGTTGAGGCTACCAAGAATGCCGCAGACCTTACTCACCTCGCCGTCACTTCCTTGCTTCCCCATGTGTCGCCTCAGTAAGCAACAGTGGCTCGTCATGTGAATGCTATTGCGTAACTTATATAATCTGCTCGTTATTCCTTCCTCCAATTGCAATTGAGGTTGTTTAACATCGCGAAACTTGAAACAAATTCACAGCAATCAGTAAACATCAAACAATACTAAACTCTTCATAATAAAAACTGTCTACTTTAACAGGAACTATGACATCTACTGAGGTGGCTCACGGAATACCGGAGTTGTTATATCACACAACTCTCACTGTCATCGACTACAAAGATGATACATCCGGCTCGACGCGGACAGTATATGTCCTTGGAACACATAGTACACTCCCGGCAGCCAAAACATTCGCCAAATCTGCGCTCCACGGACTAGGATATGAACCGGATGACTTCACGACCTACGCAGTCCGCGGAACACAGGAGGAAAGCGAGTGGCCTCACGGCGATGGCGTGCTCGTCTATGCAAAGGCGCCTGCGGGCCATGAATTCCTTGTTGGCATACAGGCGACATCGAACAACGAGGAGCTTGGGGCTACGCCGGAGGGCGGTGTCTTCTTAGCCCCCGAGGCCACTCTGCATTACGTGCTCCAGACTACCGTTGACTACAACAGGGACCGGGCTGGTGCCGCGCAGAGTACACAAGTAGAAGGAAGCTACGAGCACCGGGCGGACGCGATTAATGCTGCCAAGCAGTCTCTTATAGGCGAGGAGATCCAAAAGTCAGACTTCGCACAGTACGATGAGCGCGATAGCATCGAGGAGGACAGCGATTGGCCTTTTGGCGACGACGTCCTGGTACATGCTGTTGCTCAGACAGGGGAGAACTACACCGTGGCTGTGAGGACGGTCCCCGGTGCTCACAAGAAGCATGCAAAGCATTCGAGTAATTGAAGTTAGGAGCTTTGCTTGAGGGCTCCGCCCAGCTTGGTGATTGCTATTTGCACCGACTACGTGTGAGGGTAATGGACTAAACCAAATTGACTTTCTCAAGAAGCGATATCAGCTGCTATCGAGCCATGGGCAAAAGGATGCTATCAATGTTGACGTCGTTGATCGGGCGGGTCTGAGCGGCAGCTTTGAAAATGCCGGCATGATTGATGGATTGAGTGTCAGTGCAGAGAGAGAGATTGTATGTTCCGAAAGTATGTAATTATGATACTCTCGAAGAATGAGTAAAGAATTGTCTATAGTAGATAAACAGCTGCGATGTAAAACTGAACAATATGGGTGGCGTCGGCGTGATCTCGGCGAGAAACCTCTGTGGCCCTGGTGCCTGCATCTGCTCTTAGAATCCCTACTTATCGTGGTGGCGACAGGTCAGCGTTTTGTATCATGCAGAAAGCTTCGTCACGGATTTCTGGCACGAAAATTCTGGGTACGGAAGTAGACAATTGGGCTTGAGTACCGATTCATTAATATTAAGATAGCAGTAATTACAGCGCAGTGGTCGCATGTGCCACACATACAGATGGGTATCAAATTCCAATCTGGCAACTCCGATTTCCTTGCGGCAAGTGCTGGTATCATTCCAGTGAACGCCAAATGCGACACGATAACAAGGCACTTTTCCATTTCGTACAGTCATCCTCCAAATGTATTGTCATCATCATCACCTCACGTCATTCCAAATAGTGCCCGAATGCTGATAAGCTTTCTATGGCCGCTCACATGCGCTTCGCTGCGTTGCCGTGGAGCCAAGAATCGATTTGATGCCTAAACTCTTCGGGCAACTCAGAGATGCTATCATTCAGGAGGTCGAGACAAGTCCGAGACGCTAAGACATCATTAGCTTTACGACGAACGCCACAATCGCAAATCGACTCACTGAGTCGCACAGGTGTTTCCATGTGATCTCTGTCTGTGTTGTGCGTCGAAAGAAACACATTGTAAGACCACCCTGCTAAGGAGGCTTATGAATGAAGGAAATGGTTACTCACGAACGAACTGGCCCACATCCTGACCCATCTCGAGTTCCGTCAGCGCGGCAC
Organism: Phaeoacremonium minimum UCRPA7; assembly: GCF_000392275.1. Classification (NCBI taxonomy): domain Eukaryota; kingdom Fungi; phylum Ascomycota; class Sordariomycetes; order Togniniales; family Togniniaceae; genus Phaeoacremonium; species Phaeoacremonium minimum. The sequence continues at coordinate 129,956 of NW_006921496.1, read as the reverse complement.
TCATTCGTGCACTGTTGTAGCAGTGGAACGTCCGCTGGATGGCAAGCATCCGGCGCCACAGGCGCTCGTCATCCATCGCCTTGCCCTCGGCGGGATCGAAATGCCAGACGCTATCTCGGCATGCCTCCAACTGATCTGAATTTGCAGAGCCTCGCCGCAAGTGGGGAACGGCATGATGGGTGCCTTGAGGCAGGCTTGTTGGCGCAGAGGAATGGGTGCGGCCTGCATCAGGTCTTGATGCGCTGAGAGGGAGAGGATGCTGCGATGGTCTGGTGTGGGTTTCCGCATCTGTTGCTGGTGGTGGAGACGGGCACGGAGTGATGGCATCATCGTCATCACTGAATGAAGCCGTGGACATCACAGACCGCCGATTCCTTCTCGACGACCGGCTCATTTGTGCAACCGGCATTGGAAGTGAACTCATTTTGATTGTCGATATGTCCTCAATGAGGCGTGTTATAGATTGCTTTTGGTGTAGGAGTGGTGTAAGTCGGCAGAGCCTCCAGCCTGTGTAGGGGTGTTGTCAGGTCGCTTATTGCTTGTAGCGGCACTTGGACAATGGTCGATATTTAATCGAGCAGCAGAGTCAGCATGAGTCATGCCCGGGAGAGCAAGCTGGTATATATCTTTTGAAAAGCCGGATGTACATTACATATGTACATGCATTCGCACCAGGTAAATTACATACATGCGTGTACGATGGCGGTAAGAGAAGCGCACGGAGGCAGTGGGTGCTTATTTACCTACCATTGCACATGCATGGATCATCCACTTACACACGCACACCTCAAAGTCTCCACCGCCCTAGTGTAGGGCAACACATCAGCCATACATGGGTTGACGCACCTTTACGAAGGTGCCGGGTGGTTGTCTTGACGCAGACGGGAGATCCATCCAAGGCCCTAAGTTGAAAAGCCAAGGGGGGTGGTGAGGTGGACCACTCGCGGAAAAAGTTTGACAGCTCACGCTTCCGATGATCCCCATTTGTCCAGGTTAAAGCAAAGCCCAACGCCCGAGGGCCTGGTTTGAACTTTGGCGAACAACACAGCGAGCTCAGGTGGCTCCGCCACAGGGAAATCCCGGAAAAATCTTCAAGTGGCTGCTCATGGGCTGCTTACGTTGAGAGTTGGTGTTTTAGGAAACCATGTGAACTAAGGAGGTCGTCGAAAGGTTGAACAGAGTAGCCTTACACACGAGCAGTCACACCGCCTTAGCAGAAGGCCACATGAAGGAAGAAAACTAAAAGGTGATGTGATAGGAGGTGCTGGTCATGATCTCATCTGGTGCAATGTGCAGTGGCCCCCTGTTCTGTCGGGCGTTGCATCGCCAGATGGCTAAGCATTCAGGCATGCCATCCCCCGCATTGCACCACCACTCCAAGAGTTACACGCAGCAGTGGCCACCGTCGGACTCTTGGATTGCTGCTATGTGATGGATGCCCAGCCACTCTCACGGGCTGAAATCTGTCTTGGCCCAAGAGCCGAGAACTGGCAATGATGGGCACATGGACACTTTCCAAGATATTGGACTTTGCCGCGCTGAGATAACGCGTCCTCCCGCGAGAACTAGAGGTGCTGCATCCCACGGTCCCACGGTCAAACCCGCCTGTCTGTCTCACCCATAGTGCACGCGGATGAGGTTGTGTCTTAGACTTCCAGGGCAGGAAAGGCTCGTGCACTGGCACTCGTGACTGGGCCATGTCCCAGGCATCGTGTGAAGATCAGGATCATAATGACCAGAGCACTCGCCGATAGCGGGCAATACCCTGAACACACGCGCCAAAATGGTTTCAACCTTGATGGTCATTTTAGGATATCACTGGACATGTAACTTCAGGTCCCGAATTATCCTTATTCTAGGACGTAGTACCAATCACTACAAAGGGGCTTTCTGCCCCCCATGCTCCAGATCCTCGGCCTTGAAGTCGCAGCATGCCGAGGTTTGGCATTTAACCAGCCAAAGCACCCGTGATGGGCTGGTCACGTTCCAAGTAGCTGGTCCTTCTCCAGTTTGCGATAAAACAATCTAGATCGGTGCTCTGGCTACGATGGTCTCTTTCGCACAAATCGATGACCATTGCGTGATGAGTCTTTCTGTTCTAAACTAAGTATTGTGAGATGGGGCGGCATCAAGGGCGCAAGGCACAAGAAACAATGGTCACGCCACCCCTCCCTCAGGATGCCAATTCTCTTAAGACCCACCAGGTAATACAACTTCACGCAATATTTTTAATTTCTTATCTTGATAAGAGCTCCAGAGAGGTGAGACAATATATTGGTGTTTTGCCAAATCCAGTAAGCCGGCAGGACAGCGCTGCCGAAAGGGTACCGATGTGACATTGCAGGTCGTTGCCTTCTGGCCGTTTTAGTCGTGATGCATGTCCATCTTCAATCGGATTGGGATCCTCCTTACGTAGGCTACCATCGCAGGTGCAAATAGTGACGATATCGGCTGCAACTTGCAGAATCATGGGCATGATCGACAGCCAACCGGCACCGGCGCCGGCACCGGTAGTTGATCGGTAGATACAGTACTTACATCACGATCCGATGCGCTAAAACCTCGGCAGCGGGGACACAACGGCAACGATCGAAATGAATTCAGCTCTTATGATTTGCACGAAGGTCGGTACCTGGAACGTTATGTCATGCAAATCTCGCCCACTGGCCCGAACAGTGCCTGCTCACTCGTCGACGACGCTTCTGGGATGTTAAAGTAAAGAGCCGGGTACAGGACGCAGGTGGAGCCTGGTGGTTATGCCCGCTCAAGGCCCGGAGCATTTGCCCTCAACACTAACGCTCCTACAAGCGTCCATCTCCCCCATCCTGCTGCAGGCTCCGTGTCGATCTCCACCGGCCACCGGTGCTCCATCAAATAGCCTCGACATGGAGTGGTGCCGCCTTTGCCGTAGTGTGGCCCGGGGTAGAGAGTTATCCTGGATATTCTACTTCATTGTTCGAGCTTGTGATGCGTCTCACGTCGCTACTTGGTAGAGTGGATATTTAGAAAGCATGATCAGATTCGCGGCGACCTTCTAACTAGTTACAGAATGATAATTAGCAACTTCAATTGCGGTAGGAAGTACCTACCCATAAAAATAACATCGCAGAATGGGTTTCTTGACCTTTGTCATCTGTTAGTCAGGTAAAGGAGGGTGAGAAGCGCCGCTAGTCGTACCAAAGGTTGCCGTACAATCAAACCTGTATATTCAATGGTTCAACGTTGGTAGTACCGCTTAAGCTTGGCCCTAACGAGAGTAAGTTCCCGTGATAGATGTTAAAGGAAATATCCTTCGTAGGATGTACGTTCTCTGCATCCCTTAGTCTCTCTATTGTAACACAATGGTCGAGCCTAAACCTCAATCTAGCAATCTCTGAGCTACCCTCACGCTTGGAACAAGAACACAGTGTCGCAAACGAATGGAGATGCGCCTATTGCAAGACAAAGACGAGAGTCGCTGAATAATATGGCCAAGAGTCGGAGAGAAGACGGGGAAACTCGCTCAAATGCTCTCTTGAGATGACTTACCTTGACTCAGCGCAACCCCTGGCAGGCCATTGGTTACCCATTGAGAGACAGCGACCCACTCCTTTAGGAACATACTGGACAATCGAGAAGGCGACCGAGATTATTTGGAATAGCAACAAAGCATCATTATTAGTAATGTCCGAACCAGTCTTGAACGGCTAACATATAATCCAGTACGTCAAACAACCCTTCAAGAAGGACGCAGCGTTGTCAAACTTCATTAATTTACTTCACTTTACTTGAGGCTAGAAAGCATCTTGACTCTCCATGTGGTCTCATAAGAGCACCAGAACTAGTTTGCTAAAACAAAGTGGTAATTTTATTGATCACCTAGATAGTGGTGATGAGGATATCGTAGAAGATTACTGACAAGGATCGGATTGAGGCGTTTTCTTCTTAAATTCTCATACTTTGTAATTCTTTAGTACATGATTCTTCTTTCCTGCGTATTATAAATACACAGTGAGCTATATCCACTAGTTCGATAAGCAGGATAATACAGGGCTCCATCGTCTATATCTGAACGCTTCATATTGACAGATACCCTTTCTCTCAACCAAGTCAACATCAACAACGCTTAATCTTCTGGAAAGAACGCTAATACTGGACTCAAGGCATCGTTACAGTAAGCGGTAGAATCTGTATCTTGGTACGGCGGAACACTCCACTTAAAAAGACTTTCATCAACACTATACACCGAGATCTTGCAACTTTCCCTGCCGAAGTTTCGTAGTCCTCGTGAGGCATGCAACATGAGGTGTAGACTGAAGACTAGCACCGCTAGGACCGTCGTAACAAATGCTGCTTGAGCCACTCTGCAATAAGACCGGCAACTGTCCCAGCTAGCACTACAGCTCTTCGTGAGGTACCACGGATATCGAGAAGGATGACTGGGATCTGAGAGGTCGCTGGAGACCTGTCGATATGTACTAGTGGTCCAAAGGCTGAACAGAATGGTATCGTAAAGAGCTTCCACTGTTGCCGGGCAGTACCAGAGCCGTACTGTGAGGACCCTGGTAAGGCAGACCACAAGTGAAATAATTGCAATGCCAAGATTGGACTCTGCCAAGCTAAAGAGAGAATCAGTGAAAACGTCCAGAACTTAAGCAATGCTTCCTTCCAAAGATGAGGAACAGTACTCTTGAGTCCAAAGCAAAGGAATTTCAGGAGGTTCTCTGTGATTTGCATAGTAGTATATGCGGAGGTTAGGATTGGAATTCCATCCCTCAACGCCCCCGTTTTCCCATAATGCTACTCGAAAACGACTAGGATACGCAAAACCGAAAAGAGTCACAGCCTGCAGGGAGATGAGAATATCAAGACTGTAAAGGACTTTGTCGATCATTTTTGACTATTGTAAGAAGGCAAGTCTGCAGTCGGCCGGGTCAATAACATCAATAAACCTTTCATATGTAAAGTAGCTGGACTTTGAGCAAATTGGAGCGCGTATTCTAATCTTAAATGTGCTCGTATTGCCTCACGCACATCGCGTCATGTGGAGGTCACCACCAATGGTAGGATGCCTTGGCAGAGAGAATTATGGCTCACCATTCACAACTAGGGTTTCACTTCAAATCTCATTCCACACAGGGAGATTGCAGAATAGATCAAGGTGAATTTAGAGGTCTATTTTAACATCAGCAGGTCGCTCGTCAGTGTTGTCTAGATTTTATCCCGAACCTCGATTGCCAGGATGTGTGAAGGAATTTGGCACAAAATTTCTTCAACAGTCTCCATCCCCAAATGATTATATACACCGTGTCACAAAGTCCATTGAATCATTCTAATTTGAAAGCTTAAGAATTAGACCTGACTAGATAAGACACGACTATACCACCATTCACGAATCATCCGTTGCTTTGTGCTCGGGATTAGCATCCTCTGAGCGCATTCGTGCTTCAGCTTGAGCAACAGCAATCTCCCAATCGGCATTGTAAAGATATATCAGCTCCAAAGCCGATACTCTGTCGCACATTTGTTAGCATGCTACTTTTGGGCAGATTCCATACATGGGACTTACACGGCAAGTCCACAAGTTAAGCCAGTCCATAGACCGCTCAGCTTCCAACCCAATGCAAAAGCCGTCGACAACGAAATAGGTAGCGCTACTAGGTAGTATGAGAAGAGGTTCGCGTATCCCCCAATCGATTGTCGTCCGACACCGCGAAGAATGCCATGAGAAACAGCGGCTAAGGCGTCGAAAATCTGCATGACAGCACAGACGAGGATGACTTGTGACACAATATCTATGACTTCATCGTCATTCGTGAAGACCTGAGGAAGAACTCGGCGGAGAGTGGCAAAGATGGTAAGATTGAAGGAGCCAACAATGAATGCGGCGACGATAGCCTGTGAAGCTCGCAATTAGTACGGCCTGGGATGTTGAGTATGTGCACAAAGATGATCCAATTTCACTTACCACTTTGGCAGTTATCCGCGCAGCGTCGCTCAGATGGGCCCCAATGAGATTTGCAACACGAGTCGAGGTCGCAATGGCGAGCGGAAACGGTATGTTGAATGAGGTAGACGTGACCGTGACCAGGACGCTCTGGGCCGCAAGCTGCGCGGTTCCGAACTGACCTGCAGCGATGGTGAGAATCTCCAAAACCGAGAACTGAGCCTCGATCATGATCATTCCAGGTAGAGCCAGTTTAATCATCGGGCCTAAACGATACAGTTTGTTAGTGACCCAGTGCCATCGAATGGGCAATCACAAGGCCGGAGAGATTACTCACCCCAATTGTTAAAAGCCTTTTTACTGAACCCTTTCCAGCATTCTGCGCCTTCAAAGAATCGAACGTATAGAATAAGTAGAAGTGGCAATAAGTTCTGGGTGATGGCCATAGCCGTAGCTGCTCCAGCAAAGTGCCAGTTGAACTTGAAAACGAACAGCCAGTTTTGGAAGAAGCTCAGTGGTGCACCAATGAGCAAGGTATACGTCGTCGCGTGGAAGAGTCCCTGAGATTGTACGAATCGCTTGCCGCTCTCGAAAGCAGCGACACCAGGCATGCCGATGATTAGCACCCGTAGATATAGCGCGGCAAGTGATGCTGTCTCTTCGTCTGGAACCAGAGCAACCAAGATCGGCTTCGAGAACCACCACAGCACTGCGATCGGGATCATGAGGATCCATAAAAGCCAGGTCATCCTTTGCGCTTGAAGGCCCACGAGATGTTTGTGCCCGGAGCCATAGGCTTGGGCACATAGTGTGTCGAGACATGTTGCTAGCCCTTGAACTGGGACATAACATGTAATACTAGCTGTCATCGTAGCCACTATTGAGGTCTTAGCAATCTTGTAGATTGGTTGTCTGTTAGTGAAACTATCAAATAGACTTACGATTGACCGCAGCCAGCTCCAACATCCCAAGTCGGCCCACTGTCAACACACTACCAATCGTAACGGAGTAGTGTAAGAGAAACGTGGCGATCAAAGGTGCTGAGTATTGTATCAGTGTCTTTGTTTCACGCTGCCAAGTGGTCTTGATGAGGTGGGCAGCCACAGCCTCTTCCCATTGCTCGTACACCTCCTCCACGCCTGGTGTTGGCGGCACTCTTTCGTATTCTTCTACAGTGGCACCGAGCAGCGGGCTAGTCTCGCCAGGGCCACCTTTCGTGAGAATCGGTAGAATCGGGCCTTCATGATCTTTGACCTTGGTGCTGAACAAATATCGATATATGCGTCCGAAAGTACTGATCCTCCAGCCTTTTCGTGGGTGCCTGGGAGGGATGATGTCGTTGTCGCGCAAGAGGCTGACTTCTGCATGATATGATTCATCAACCTCGTGCGGATTGGGCACCGGGCGATCCAGCCCTTGGACAGGAATCGTTGAATACCCGCATCCAAATGAAACCCCATTCGCGTGGAATGCCAGCTTTACATCGGGGCCATGAGCAGACTGTCTCGACTCCGAATCACTGTCTGAAGCACTCGCTTCATCGTCCCCATGATCCTCTTCTGAGGAGCATTCTGCAATATCTTTGGTCAAGATCTCCCGGACAATGGGAGATGTAGCGATGAAAGAAGGAGGCACTGTTAAGCTCTCGGGCAGGAAATCGGAGAGTATAGAGTGACGGCGGTCCCGAGGCGGGAGGTTAATGTCGATCGGTGCGGATCCGGACTCGGACATCGCAATGAATATTGAGCGTTATATGGAGTTCGAACACCAGTGTGGAGATTCAGTTATGTTTTCACTCGTAAATTTTCGAGAAAGGAGATAAATGCGGGCTTCAATGGGATAAGTAGCATACTAAACGATCGAGCGACTGCATGCCGCCGCACCTGCAAGAGAGAGCCAGAGATTCACCATGAATGTCAACATAGACTGCCTAGAGACACGGTGAACGAATGAGAAAAAAGGTGGTGTGGAGGGACAATAAGAACGAGTACACCAAGAGATAAGCAATGCCGCCATAGGAATGCTGGTGACGACACCCAATCCCAATCCTATGGCGTAGTTGTGACGGCCAGACAGCCACTGAACCCTCACCGGCGACGCGGGATCGACATCTGTGTTTGACTGTGCAATATTAAGCGAGTATTTCACACCGCCACAGGCCGTCCTACCTTCAGAGAAGCGGGTGGTCAAGATGGAGGGCTTGGGAGGCTTGCCTTGACAATAACACGCAAAATAACGGCTGTGGTCTAGCCCCGATCGGCAGCCCACATCGCAAGTGCAGCCCCCTTCCCTGTCTTTGGTCCAATGGTGAGCTAGAGGCTGATCGGGCATGCATCATCGTGCATTATCTGCCAGACTGCCTATCCAACCCCATCTGCTCTCAATTTCCAGTGCTTTCGATTGCTGCGAGAGCACGCGAAGAATCGTGCAAACTCTCTGCAGGTGGTGCGTGAGGCGCATGAAGATGGATACACGAGACTCCATCTAACTACAGTTTGTTATAGCTGCAGGACCCTGATCAGCATCCGGTCGGGAACGGGGTCTACCTTTCTCTTGAGGCTGACAAGCATCCATCAAGCCTTTGCCGTTTCTACATCCGGAGGCTATGATGACACTCACCAGATAGCTGCCCCCACCCCCGGAGATATCCATCCGCACAGGTCTCACCATTTTGCATCTTACCGGTTCTGGTGTAATGTGCATCCATACAAGTACTGTGCGTCAACGCCACCCTGCGCCGGTGACAGCCAAGGCCATCAGCACTGCAGGAGCAGGCATCGTGTCGTTTTCATTGCGTGAGAGAAGTTTCTGTGCAGGTTAGCTATCTTATCGGCAACTTCAGTGAACTTCTGCGATAAGCTAGCTATGATGTCACGCCGTTTCGAGATTACGATGTTAGTAATCGTGTCAGCTCGTGATGTAATCTGTTTGCAACGATGGGCGCTGCTCTGTGCCTACTGATTAAATGATATCCTCTTTCACGGGCAGCCTAGAGGCTGCCAGGTCCTAAAAAGAATTCATGAGAAGGTGCAAGTTCATAAAGTAAAGTAGCGGCGTTATAGCAATTCTGCATTTCTCGCTGCACTTCCTTGTCTACGCTTGCGATATCCCGTGAAGACCTGTAAGTATGAGGTGATTGTCCATAATTGCGCTACTTGATGAGTATATCGCGGAACCATCTTCGCTCCCAGCCGCTGGATTTGGTGGGTGTGTCTAGACCTCAAGCCTAGCTCAGAAACTGGAGCGGGATTGCCCTATAGCGTTCTGTCCCACATGCGCTATCGTCAGGGGTCCGGATGAAACGTGGGGATGCTTCTTAGCGCGCACCTCACGTCACAACATCGAATTTTGAACATAGTGTCATCTCGACCATGATCCGAGACCGAGTCATCATCAATCATGAGAATACTTGCCTTCTTATCAGTTCTAGGCTGTGCATCTGCACTTGTATATGAACAAGTGGCCTTCGACAGCGCGCAAGTATGCTTCTGGGGCTTCGTCCCCCCGGATCTTACCTGTCCAGTCTTGAAGCATCATGTCCTCAGCCAGGATGTTCTCGGAGGCAACGACACAGCGCTCTACCGTTGGAAAGGCGGTGATCAATGCGAAGATGGTATCTGTCTATATTGGAACCGTGGGTTCGCCGGCGGTCGGGGTATCGCGGTGCTAACAGGGGCCGACCAAATGCAACCAGTCAAGGCAGCAGGTGACATCCTGCTTTCACTGCAAATATCGCTAGCAGACTCTAGCAATCTGCCATATCACACGGCCGAAGTCACGGGGAGAGAATCAGGCATTATCGCAGACAAGAAATTGGCTCGTGGAGATCCGATAATGGGCTATCCTCCTGTCCTCCTGGTGCATCAATCTTTCTACGAGGAGTTGCCTCTTGAGAAGCAGCAGAGCCTCCTGGACCTCGCAATAGATTCATTGCCGCCACCAACCAGCGACATGCTCATAAGTGAATTATCACACATTCCAACAGAGAACCGAGGACTATCCACTCTGTCTAAGAAGGCCTTTCTACTCGATTTGGGTGGAGCGGATGGTCGGGGACACCACTACGGCAGCTTTCCGGAGGTCTCTCGCTTGAATCATAACTGCCGTCCTAACGCAGCCTTTTACGTTGATCCTGTTACCTTGATGCATATTACCACTGCTGCAAGGACTATCGGTCCCGGGGACGAGATCAACATCAGCTACCTAAATCCTCTCGCTCCGCATACAGAACGCCAGAGCCGCGCACAAGAGATTTGGGGCATTGAGTGTAAATGTTCGCAGTGCTCTCTTCCAACCGATGAGGTTGCAGAATCAGACTCACGCCTAAGCGAGATCAAATGGATCGAGGGTCAACTATCCGACTTTGACAGTCAGGAGGTGACGGTTGGCTTAATCTCATACTTACTACAACATCATGGCAATGAGAGGCTGGAGGCAAAGCTAGCTCGAGCATACACGCTCGCAGCTTTGAATATGAACTCGCTTGGTTATGAAAAGAGAGCCGCGAAATTTGCACAACTCGCAATCGATGCTGCCCTAATTGAGAACGGAGGCGGCTCATCCGACGCCAAGATGATGAAAGAGCTACTGGAAGGCCCTGAGGCACATTCGAGTTATCGAGTACGGGTGGATAGGGACAGGTGACCTTGCACATAAGCACAATATATGACCGTCTGTACGAATCGAGGCGACGAGACTGGTCCAACGTATTCATGTACGTAATAATGGAAAGTGCATAGATGTGTATAGAACTAATATCTAAGCTCCTCAATAATTTCAGGGGAGTTGATAAATGCACATCTCTCTCGCAGTTTCTGGGCACGAATATCCGGCGTCGAGAGAGGACCATCAATTGCTGATAAACCTTCATGTGGCCCTCCAGCAACGAAAATAAATGTTTCATTCCATTCAGGAAAGGCAGGTTTGAAGCCGGCAAAGGTATCATGACCCTTAAGCCCTGGCTTCCCTGTGCTAGCGAAAGTCGTCCAGGATCTAGAGCCACGATCACGGAGGCTGTAATCCGCTGGTGTGGGGTCAAATGGCCATCCACTTGTATTATAGTGTGACAGATTGCCAAAGATGTACGCAAACTCGGAGGTGTGAAACGGTCCCAGACCGGTCTGATCATAGAGATACTCTACAATAGGGTCTAAAATTGTTTGATTCCAGTCGTACAGGTAGACATCATTCCCGGCCTTTGCAATATTCTCAGCGTAGTATATTGGCTGGCATGTCATGAGAATATCACGGAAGATCCGAGCAGAGCGGAAGAACTCGCTTGACAAGTTTGCGGACTCATCTGCAGGGAAATCGGACGAAGGATACAAAGCCAGCAACTTGTCAACATTCGCTGTAGTCATAGTTGGAATGTAGTCTGAGACGAAATCATAGGTGTCCTCTGGCGTTGAAATGGTGAAGTCTGTGAAAAAGGTCACGTCGTCGTCACACCATCCAATCATGGTCGTGACATTGGCAAATCTCCCCTCTTCTATTAGCTTTGATGGTGCCGCAGGAAGAAAGTCTCCATCAACAACAGGAAGCCAAATATCTCCGATATTGTGGCCAATATCTGACTGATAAGTAGTCAATGATGCATTGAGTAATGTATCCATATCGAAATTCCGGAGGCAAGCTATGGTCTCTTGTGAGTGAAGGCTGCTCGTGTTACAACCAACATAATCAACCACAAGCTGCATAGCGTCGATAGTGAAATTGCCCGTAATACCAGGTTCAAGAGCTTGACTTTCACATATTCCCTGCTGAAAAGGGACAGGTTTGGTAGCACCATATGCCATTATTTGCATACCACAAGCGAGGCCTGGAATTTTTGAGTAACTGACACTGATCATGTAAACCGCAACACATACCTCCAGATGATTGCCCAAAGATGGTGATCTTTTCAGGATCGCCGCCAAAGTGTTCAATGTTATCTCGTACCCATTCAATGGCTAGACGCTGATCCCTCAGACCCGCATTCTCTGAGCCTTCGGCTTCAAGAGCGTCGGACTGGGCAAAGCCGAAAACTTGTATCTGAGTAAGGTTGTCTTCTTCCAAAGACAAGAAGCTTGGAAACTTACATCCTAGCCGATAGTTCATAGCCACATGGATCATGGGCAGTCCATTCTTCACAGACTCGAGAATCATACCATCCGGAGCTGTGGTGATTTCTCCGTTCTGTCCCGTCCAGAAGCTCCCTCCGTGGATCCATACCATGACGGGGAGCTTCGCTTCAGCGCAGACGCCTTTTGGCCGAGCCACGTTCAAGTTCAAACAGTCCTCTGAGACCTCGGTGACATTGCTCAAGCTGATTGGTAAAAACCATGGTCCTAATGCCTGAGGACAGGCCGGACCATACGAATGGCCTGGAATTGTGGTTCCTGGGCTCGGGATGTGTGGTATCGGCGGTTTAAATCGATTCATGCCGCCAGTGTCCTCAGCATATGGGATGTTCAAGAAAATCTCAATGCCATTGCGGTTCAGTCCCTTGTACGTCACTCCATGCCCCGCGTCCACGACAGTTGGAGAAGCAATGGCAGCGCTGTTGCACAGCGCCACTGTGAGAAGTTGAATCGCTCTCATTGCAAGACAATGCAAGAAGACTGTCACAATTGAGATGACCTTGGGCAACTGGGCGATCTTCAGATTTTATTCTACAGAAGACGTAAGCACCGAGGACTCCGTGGGGCTGCAAATCCTTCACGAATATGGAAGCGAACTGTCCATCCCCACCCTTGGCGATGCTCAATCTCAGGCCAGCCCTGCAGGCCAGGTAATGTTAGGTGGTCGTACGGAAGGATCACCCTGCAGCTAAACCCGACAAATTGGCATCCTATAAGATTAGTCAGACAAAAGCTGTGAGAAAAAGCAATTTCTCCTCCCCCCGCAAGTCTTTAGGCAATGGTCTAAGTTTTACTGCTAATTTTGAAGGCATAATTGAACACGGGGCAAGGTCTGCCTTCTGAACGACTGATCACTTCTTCAAACCACAAAGCCTCTCAAACTGCTTAAGGCCCCTTCTAGGTAGTTTCCTATCAATATAAATATGCCCATAGCCTTGATTCTAGTACGTTACGCCTCTACGTCAGCCTTTCTTGGATTTGTCGATATCTCGACCTCTCTCTATGCTAGTAAGGTATCCTTGTGAAGGGTGTTCTTGTTTTGAAGTTCCAGGTCCTGGTTTATTTCCTGTCCTTGTGATGCTTCTACTCCTAGCCTTTTGCCTCTTCTCATCTCCTGGAATAAGAGAAGTCTGATTACAATTACTGCAAGTATCGCAGCTAGGGCGAAGCCAAATGTGGCAGGAAAGCCGTAGCCTGGCGCATACAATCAGTCAAAAAGTCTTCGCGGCGGTGGACCGTATTATCGACAGTCCTGCATTACGACGTGTACTTACGGAAGGTGGGAGCCATTGTCTGCGGAAAGATGACGATAGGTAGCCAGGCATCAACGGCGTACTGCATACCGTTCATGCTACTGATGACCAGAGCACGCTCTTCGTTATCTCCAGCACAAACTTCGTTGGCCCAGGTATAACTTGCCGCATGTGTAAGTTTCGCTTCTGTCATGATCTTGTTTGATACAGGAAAGAGTATTTGGGCCAGACTTACAAAACAGCGGTAACCAAGTGCAAGCTACTAGTCAAGAATGCGAACTCTTTCAATGGTATGCTTGATGGCCAGACGGCTAAGATGCCGTTCGGCAGAAGTGTGAGAATCTGCTCAACCTTAGACTAGGGTTTACGTCGAAATAGGAGAAAGTTATAGCTCACTAATGGCCCGATAATAAATGCGAATCGACTACCCGTGAAGTCTGACAAGAAGCCCCATAGAACAATGCAGGATGCACTGATGAGTTTCGAACCCGTCGGAATCACATTCCTATCAACAACAGAGAACTTCTCAGATTTCAGCCAGATGCCGAAGTAGCCGTTTGCCTGGCAGGACTCGCCATAGACCTAAAGAGTCAAATGGGCACGCGACTTTCAAATGAGAGGCTCGTGCTTACGATATACGCAAATACAAACGCGTACCAGCGCCATTTGGTAAGGACGCGTTTGATAGTTTGGAAGTTAACTCCGGCAGGCTTGGCTTTGCCTGCTTTTTGAACTCGATCAATTGCCAGCTCGCACTCTCGAGTAGTAAGAAACCGTGACTTCGTTGTATAAGGGGTGTCTGGGAGGATAAGAAAGGTCGCCAATCCCACTGGAACGGTCATACACTAGAGGTATCAATTAATAAAGGGAGTGAAGGGTGTCCCGAGCTCACATTCACGTACGCCACATACGATGTAAAGCCATCGCCATCCGGTTAGGCCATGGACACCGTCTAAGTTTTTGTACACGGCGGCTTGCAAATAACCGCCGAAAGCCGATCCTAGCGGTGCCGTCATATGGAAAATAGCAGTACGCTTTGCGAGTTCTGTCTTTGTATACCAGCTGCCCAGAATGTATAACAGGACTGGGAAAAAAGAGCTTTCGAAGAATCCAACCAGAAAACGAAAAGCATAGAGTTGTCCAACATTGTGGGTCCCTGCCTGCGCGAAAGTAAAGATACCCTGATATTCTAGCATTTAGCATGTCTCATCAAAAGGACGAGAGATGGGAGTAGCATCGAGATGAGCTTACCCAGGCCGCTTCCGAGAAAGCAAGCCACAAACTTGGCCGAATCTTTTGCACAATAAGTGTGCTTGGAATTTGCATCACGGCGTACGCACATGTGTACGCTGTTTGAGCATAGGTATATTCGTTCCCATACATACCAAGGTCCTCCTGCATTCCAGATACATAGGCATTGGCAAGGTTTCCTTGATCAAGATACTTCATAAAAAACCAAGACAACCGATTGTCAGAATCGACCAATCCAATTTTCGAAGCAACTTTCGTTCTTCTGGAGATTTTAGGTGTGTGTCTGTATCCCAAATAAAAGATCGAAAAGACCGTTTAGGAGAAGGGTTTTGAACTCGGCTAGTTTCCATTATCACCGAGATATTTTTCTGGTTTGAAGTCTATGATATGGTCTGAACGAAATTGTTTACTGAGAAATGCAAAGCTCTTAGTTGGTCGTGACGGAACGGGTTGTCAAGTCTTGAAAATTTTACTGAGGGGCAACTCGACTATGCTCCATGTGATTCGCATCTCCGCGGTGGGGGTTACGATATGTTCGGTTTGCACATACTTGACTAGAATTGGATAATAGCCAGTGAGTCGGTCAAGGCGCGAGAGACTGGGGGTATGACGAGCTCCCCCCCACCACTTTCTATCACTCGTATCCCTATGATGGTATCCTATCAGCAGTATTACTACACGTGAAACTTATCTTCATACTACATGGTGCTTTTATTTCAAGATCAAGAAGCAATTAAGTGGGATCAATCTTCATAATTGACAACTGTCGAAAATATTAGGATATCTCTCGAAGTGGATTTGCTCAAACCCAGCTCTACCATTCTGCAATGTCTAATTGCAGTCGTGAATCGTCGCAAGTGACTAATATTTGTTTGTCTTTATCGTCGAAGGTATTTGAAAAACTTTAGCTGTGAATCCGTTTCAGTCCGGTAAATACACCTCGTACGTGGCTACTATTAGAGCTAGGCAATGACGAACACAATCAGACCAACAGTTTGCCGTTCTAGAAAGGTTACCATGTAATCATGGCGTATATACTCGCACTATTTTTATCCGACGTAATACTAACTTAGAATGTTATCTTGGTTCTCACTGGAGACATCTGCTGAATGGGACAGCTACGATACCCTGCTTAGATAGGATGGCAAGACTACAGTCCGCATATCCGATAAAGCCATTACATGAATTCAAGCAAATCTTTGGAATATCTAGCATGCGTCCCACTTGTCCTAGCATTGCTTTCTATTAAAAGCGGTCGTGGAGCGCTGCAGCCTTTTCAAGGAAACGCCGAATGTCGGATGCCGAAGCATCGCGAAAGCAGACATATCGATATGTGATAAATTTATTGCAAGTATCTAAGTCTACTGCAGTTGCTGTGACCTCACTCCCCATGCCTTATGAGGCTAACAAAGACATGTGGGTCTTCTCGGTTCTCTGTTACTGTGCCGAAGCCAGAACTACATGTCGGCATGTCGGCATGTCGGCATTCAACTTCGGCATTGCCTGTTTCCTAAAGAAGATGAAACTATAGCATTCCATACTGATTAATCGGTGGTGATGCCATAAAACCGAGAACATGTGAGTCCGAAGTTGATCAATAGCTGACTGAAAGCTATGGAAGGCCTTTCGAGTTTGGCGCCGAATCGGCTGTTTTCAAGGTAGATGAAAGCTAAACGAGGAACCTTGATATATATATATATATAGACAATAGCTGTCCGATGGGATGTCGTCAAATGTCTCACTAAATCTCTTACAGCAGATGCTTCATTGCCCTTATCACCAGTGAGCTCATATCCCACAAGGTCATCGCGCACAGGGCATTGATTTCAAAGAGGGAGCTTTACCCGAACTTTGACAGGTTTCCGACAGGGATTCAACCTTAAAATTGCGGCTGCCGAATCGGGGTGTGATTTGTTGGATTACACGACAATTGGCGAGATGGAGGATCGCCAATCGTCATTTCCGAAAACGGGGGTGCTTATGCCAATAGCCCACCGTATTCGTTCTCGTACTTCACGATGATGCTCTACAGGTCGAAACACGTGAGGTGTTAATGTTGTGATGATTTATTTACCTTCTCATTCGAGCCGGCGGTTTTCCTTTGCCTAACTTTAATCGTCGGTTTGTTATCCTTCGACAGCCCTTGTGTAAGCTGTGGGACAGGATTGCCCAGTGTGACAATGCACGCGTTACAGCGCGTTCAACAGGCAGCTACTGCCGTTGGCATATTGGGATTGCTCAGCCCGATCGCAGTGGCCGCAAGCTACGTTTGCGACACCATCGCCTCGACAACCAATATTGAGCTCGAGACGCCGTTCACAATCCAATGGACAACTGAACAAAGTCACTACTGGTCCAGCGCGTGCTCTAACCTACACCCTTCCTGTATACTATACCCCGAAACAGCGGATGAGGTCTCGGCTATCGTGCGAGTCTTAAATAACAGCACAGAGAAGTTCGCGATCAAGTCCGGTGGCCACAATCCGAACCTGTACTATTCCAGCATTGAGGGTGGACCCCTTCTCTCCACCGCCAAACTGAATGAGGTGCTGCTCGATCCAACCACACAGACAGTGCGTGTCGGCCCAGGAAATAGGTGGAACGATGTAGCAACGGCACTAGATGGAACCGGCTTCAGCGCTGTTGGTGGCCGACTAGGTGTTGTCGGTGTTGGAGGATATCTACTTGGTGGTGGACTGAGCTTCATGTCCACAGAATACGGATGGGCGACGGATTCAGTCTTAGCGTTCGACGTTGTCTTCGCGAACGGAAGCATTGCCACAGTCACTGCAGACAACCATCCGGATCTGTTCGTGTCAATGCGCGGCGGTGGTAACGCCTTCGGTATCGTCACGGCATTTACACTGCAGGCCTACCCACAGGGCGATGTCTGGGGCGGCAACATTATTTTCTCGTCGGATGAAGGCAGTAATGCCAAAGTCCTCGCGGCGCTGAACAACTTCGCTCTCGACTACCCGGACGAGAAGGCTGCCATCATTGCCACCGCTGAGGTCACTCTGCAAGGTCTGCTTCCTTTATGGGTGGTGTACTTCTACTACAATGCACCAAAACCGCCAGCCGGTGTCTTCGATGAGTTCCTAGCTATTACGGCACTGCTCAACACGTGCAAGACGCGATCGTATGCAGACTTGCTATACACTAATGGCCAGGCCGGTGGTCAAACAGGTGTGGTTCAGCTAGGTAGCGAGATGTCCTCACTTCCACAGGGTCCTGTCGATGGCGTTGGAAACCGGACCACGGCTGGTCTGCACGTTTTCCAGGAGTACTTCGACTACTGGCAGGAAGTGAGCAAAACACTCTTGGTTGTTCCGGGCATTCTTAGCAGTATTGCTTTCCAACCAATTCCTCGAGGCATGGCCCGCATAGCTAAAGAGAAAGGGGGCGATCTTCTTGACCTAGATGACACACTCGATCGTGTCATTTTAGAATTCACTATGAGCTTCACTTTGCAGACTGATACTCCGTACATGGAGTCAAAAATGGAAGAGATGTACGGCGGTATACGGGAGAGGGTCTTGAACTTCACGGAGCAGGGTATTCTGCCGGAGTCATATCTGCCATTGTTCTACAATGATGCGTTTTACGAGCAGGAGTTCAGCGCAAGGCTGAGACCGGAGAACGCAGAACGTGCCCGGACTCTCCGACAAGAGGTTGACCCTGCTGACTTGTTTCTCAACAGGACAGGTGGTTTTAAGCTCTGAATCGAGGCTTTAGATTACTTGGTAGAGCTTATATTAAACGTCCGCTTTTTCAACACGGAGTCATCTCTTATGCCTCGCTATATGGAGCCACAAATACTGTGTGCGACGCACCAAAAGCACAAAGTAAACAGATCTGCAACCAGTTTCCGACGTCCACAGTACCGCACTCGAATATCAAGCACCTAAATACCGTTTCGCGCTTAGTGTATTCAGAATCCGCGATTTCCGTCTATACAACCACTCACGGGGCCGCCCTTTCCAAACATGCTTCGCATATCTCTTACTATGTCTTCTGGGCACTCCCACGCTGCAAAATGGCCCCCTTTCGCGTATTCACTTTCAAAAACGACTGGGCCCAGTGTCTGATTCCACAATTTCGGCAGCAAGATTGAGTCCTTCGCAAACCTTGCGATACCCATGGGCACGTCGACATATCTTTGCGAGGCCATAAATGCACCTGGACTGCTGTGCTCAATCGCGTAATATGCGTAGCCAGGTGCGACTGGACCCGCTGTTGAGAAGTAGTATATGCTCACCCAGGTCAAGATCTCGTCATCGTTCCAAGGGTAGTTATCAGTCCAGTCGTGCATCTTCTCATAAAGCCAAGCAAGTAGTCCGACAGGGCTATCTGTCAGGCTGTAGCCGATAGTCTGCGGTCTAGTAGAAAGCTGCTGATAATAGCCGTTTCCCTGCTTGAAGAAATTGGCAGTGTGCACAAGGCCTGCTTTTTCGAAATCGCTTAAAGGGGTAGTTTGGGCTTTGGCATATATCTCCGGGTGGGACTCCGCTGTCGGTTCGGCTGGTACGGCCGAGTTTGTATGGAAGGCTTTGCAGTGCTTGGGTCCATACCTTGAAGCGATATTTCGACCTATGAGACATCCCATATCACCGGCTTGGACGACTACACAATGCTTAGTAAGATGATTTAACCACGATAGAACATTCTCGCTTACCATATTGCTCGTATCCTATCGCTAGCATCAACTTGTGATATGCTTCTGCATGGTGATCAATTCGGAATCCTTTCTACAAGAAGTGAGAGGAGTATGAAACTATCGGAGAGGGTAAAACTCGCCTTTTTGCTACCCGAGGAGAATCCAAAATCGATCAAGCTAGGCGCTATAACGTGAAACGAGGGTGCCGGGGCTCTACCATTGACAAGAAGTGGTAGAATCTTAGTCACTTCGATGAAGCTACCAGGCCAGCCGTGAAGGAAGAGCAAAGAAATGGCCCCAGTAACGCTGCTCAGCTGGTGAACGAAATGTATCTGATAGCTGCCGAAACCCTCTATGTTGATGCCGGTAGTGAATTGTGGTAACTTATTTAGGGTTTCTTCAGCTTTTCGCCAATCGAATCCTTTGTGCCAATATGCAGCTAATCGCTTGACGTCTGCGAGAGGTGCTCCCCTGGACCACCGGTCACCAAATTCCAAGTCTGAAGTTTCTTCTGGCAAGTCTGTCAATGCAAGTTTTTGGTGCAAGCGTTGGAGCCTCTCCTCAACGATTTTGATTTTGAATGGCTTGATAGGAGGCATCTTGGGTATAAGAGCTTAGCGTAAGTTGAAGAAACGTAAGGGGTTATCGAATGCCTGGATCACTCGTGTCGTTCCTTTATTGTTGCGAAGATGTGCTAAATTTCTTCTTTCCATCTCATAGTACCTTCACGCTTTATATAATGTTCTGACGAATGCCCTATAGCTTGAAACACTTCTCTTGCATCATACTTTTGTGTGTGAACTTGAAGTCAGGCCAAGGCTACCCGGGCAATTTCATTGGCTCTAGCGTAAGAGCGGAACATGCAGCGCACTAACTTCTGCGCCTGGAATCCTTCCTCCCACCCATATCCATTCAGAGAGCATTATGCTGTCTAGTATTTTAGTTATGGCTTGTTTTCTAGCTTCACAAGAGCTGCAACGCAACTATCCATCCACCCAACATACGCTCGAAACACGCTCATTGGTCACCTTGCTTGAACATCCTCCAACTATAGAAGCCATTCCACGGAAAGCCTAGTAGTTATCCCAATCCTCTTGTTCTTTAACATGTTCTTATTTTTCTACGTAGTGTTCTTTCGTAAAGTGCTTGCTCTTCTGATACATCTTCTAGAACAACCTCGTCATCGCAGGATCTGCCGCTGCGCATCTCTGTATTCTATGAACGAGTTGACTTGCGAAGTCAGCTGAAATATTGCGTTGCCAAGTAGATCATAGTTAGTAGAAATGTTTTTGCTGACATTGATAGGAGTACTCTCGGTAGGTGCTGGACTGGTTTTTGCGCGACTGATACATAAATTTTCTAGCATAGCACGTCCGGCCTGGAGATGAACTCCAACCTGGCTATCAAGACCTAAGAGAAACTCGATGAGGCTAAAGACGACGCTGGCTAACACAGCAAGCTCCAAGCTCTGAGGTGATGAAGTAAGCCGGGCGTGAAGTGCTTGGATGGCTAATCCGTATTGGCGAATTGCGAAAGGGGTTACTGAGCACGCTCCCTGTAGGGCAGGATGGTACCGACTGCTGGTGAGGGACCCGATCGCTAGGGCGGCATGATGCAAGGCGGGCTCGGCAAGCGTAGCCTGAAGAATTATGTTCCCCCATACTGGCAGCTCAAAATAGAGAGAGAACTCTCGCACACATACAACTTCGAAGTACTCCATGTGTGCTTGCTCATCGTCTAATAGAGGCTTGGCATAGGGGTGTTGAGCATTGCGAATCGGCGGTGGCACTTTATCCATTGGTGGCGACGAATTAAAATCACATTGCCAATTTGCCTTAATGCATGTTGAACATTGCGGCCTGGCCTCGTCGCATTTCTTCCGCCGGATCCTGCAGCTGGATGAGCAGGAACATTTGACTAGGAACAAGCGATGCCACTTACTTGCACGTCAAACACCCCGTCTTGACTTTACGTACCCCCCTAGCACCATACCGTGACTTTTTCACTTTCGGGAGATAATTGCTTTGTTGGCTCATATCAGAACAGGCTGCTATATTCCTCTACAAGGTGGAAGGACGAGGTTGAATCACGTTTCGGGAGACACGCAGACGAAGGATTCGAGAAGACCAAGGCACGCCATAGCCCTTCATGATTGGCCGAAGCGTAAGTTGAATCACACTAACGTCGAAGTAGTGGGTCCCTTCTCAAACGGGGTTATCAACACTTTGCGGCAGCGTTAAAATCTATAACAAACACTCAATATCATCAAGGTGGAGATCCTCTCACGTGTCAGCAAGCAATTGTACAAAGCTCAACATTTCACTAAAAGTTAGCTTTGTGACACTCTACCTTTCAACAATGATATCTAGGGTTGCCTAGAATGGGTTCTTTGGCCCCAAACCCATTCTGCTGAAGAATTCCTGCAATAGCCTTAGAGTAGCAAGTGATATTCAAGAACCGATGAGCCTTAGTTCTGAGCTGTAGTATTACTGGTTGAAAGACGTCGTAGTGCTATCAACATTTGATGCCGCCACTCACCTCAATTTGGTATCACCCTTAGCAGAAGATTGAGGCTGAATGCGTAGGCTGAGCTTTCTTCTGTACAGCACGAACAACTATAACACAAAACTCACATGATTTGGCTATCGTCAAGCACATGCAAAGACCTTGAGAAACCTATTCCAAAGAGATCAGCTAAAACAACCTAGCAGACAAAAAGCAACTGCGACTCAGGGTTGGGCGACAGACGGCAGAGGTGAAACGTGTTTCGCAGATGCAGATTGACGATCAAGCCACATCGGAGTTGTTGACCCGGAAAGGTGGCTTTGAAGGGCCAAAGAAAATTGTCCTTTCTAAATCGCATTTTCACCATTGGCTATGGCCAAGACACTCGGCAACGGGGCGTCAAGTGAAGGCGTCTCGGTCCATCATCGGAGCAGGGTCTCCACAATTTCCCACCCATGGCGGTTGAAGCGGCCAGCACGGCATCCGGCACGTGGCGGGCAATCTCCGGCAGCCGGGATTTGCAGAGCTTGTCTATGACGCCATGGCTCCGGCCCCGTGACAGCCGCTGTCTTGGCTACTGTTCGTTTTCATGTTCGCTATGCTCTCGTCGACTTCTACTCCGTGTGCATTGCCGGCCGGTTCCAAGGACCCGACACTGCCCCGTCTTATCCCGTGGCAGAAGTGCAGTCATTTTGGCGTATGCATTGCAATTACTCGTGCTCTCCCTCTTCTCTCATCTCACGTAATCGGTTGCGGAGCGCCTCGGCCCCGTAATGTCCCGGGTGCGTGCGGTTTAAAACGGCGGGGAGGAGAAGGTTTATGGAGGGTGGGCGACGATGATCATTCCCGCGACGGGCAACCACAAGAGCACCAATCGAATAGCCCACCGCTAAGTTTCCAGATGGGGGGAGGCGGCACACGCAATCTAAGCTGGGGGCCTGACTGGTGAGGATGCGAGCCGAATGGGCGGTCTAGAGCTCGTGCGCCCAAATTCAAATCGCGCGGATACGCACCTCGCGTTACCTGCTTGGTACGAACGCGATCAACATTGCCCAGCATGTAGCTTATCTGAGAAGCTTAGATCTGGATATGCCGAGCCAGAAGGCATGCAATCCGTCCCGCAGCGCACCAACCTCCTGCCCGAAGAAGCAGCAGCAACATCAAATACCCTAGCAAGATACTTTGTCAAGTGATGCCCCGCCACTCGCTTGCACTGGTTAGACAGCAAAGACGAGCGGCCGACTGGCACAAAGAGCTGTATAGCCCCCGCCAGCAGGCCTAGGAGCTTGACGACGGCCCAGCCGCGTGGTAAGAGTGTAATTATTTTTGGCGTCGCCGATATTGCAACGATATTACGGATGGGGGACGAAAGCTCGAGAATGCTTCTCGGTTGGTGGGATTGTTACTGTGAAAGCACTATCGGGATTGCGGAGGGGGTGGGGTTGGAGTAAACCGGAGGTCCCTGAGTCGTGCCGAAAAGACCCTTGAGCCTTCTTCGTCCGCTGTTCTCGCGCCCCTCCATCCGACACAAGGCTCGACTCGGGAGACATGTCAAGATACGGTGGGATACTTAACGGCCGCTTCACCGCCCGAGGAGGGTTGAAGAGGGGGCTGACTCATGAGGCTTGTTCACGTAGACGATATGCGACTGTAGATGTCTTGTCCAGTCGTCTAACGGACAAGGAAGACGCTATCCGGACAGTCCCACAGACAGGCCTAAGGCAACGTTGGCGTAATGTTGGCGGATAGCCTCCGAGGCCCTTCTACTGGCGTCGAGACTCTAGACGGTAGCCGGGCGAGCGCTGAGAAGTGTCACCATCCAGCCTGCCGGCAACAGACTCCTTCTCACGACTCAGATCACAGGGCGATCGCGGGGTACTGACCCTGAAAACTGACCCGTGGCACCGCTGGAACAGCACGCGGCATGAGGCACTTGCGGGGATCGACCGCCCACCCTACTCATTCGCTTGCACCACACGCGAAAAGGGATCGGCCCTCTTCAGCGACTCGGGGCTTGAATATGTGCGACGAACCACCGCACGGTCAGGAAGCGTGACATGTTCGGGGCTTATTGCCATGTCTTGCTTGTCTCGGTAGTCAATAGCAAGATGGTGTCGTCAACGCAGGGTCTAAAGGACAGTAGACACCCTGCACTTGACATTCCCGAGCAGGTCCGTGAATACCGGCGTGCTCAGCTGACATGTCGTGAGAATCACTTACATCCAGGAGAGAGATCTATTTAAGGATGCCAGTTCTTCACGATACATGAGATCCGTGGAGGAGCCCCACAGATGAAACAGGATTTATATTGCGAAAGCGATGGCATTGCGTAGTCCGCTTTGGTGCTCTGGGACGGCAATCTGCTGTCTAGAGGTCATGTTGGCCTTGCAATTAGTGTCACGAGTCAATGTCGTGACATTAAACTGCCGCCTAGGTCAGTGGCCGGGATGCCGGGTCTAAGTGGATGACCCGTTTCGGGAGCGAGGGGGTCATCCGCACATGCTTCGGGAATTGTCATGCGCTTCTGAGCTCTAAGCTTTAATGCCTATTTCGCGAGTGTGCGTGCGTGGCCTGCGGCTGGCAATGATATGATACATCGTAATGACTTGGGGACGGTTGGTCAATTGATCTTGGGCTTCCTCATGTCATGTGAATACGTGCACTTGTGCGGCGCTCGCAGTGTTAGGCATTGGCAGTGAATGGGAGACGTGGATGCTGACAAAGGTCGACTGACACTCATCACCACCTTACATGACAATCACCTTGATGCGTTTCTTGGACGGCCGAGAGAGCCTCAAAGGACCGATACTTGGCTGTACTGTACTACAGTCTTGAAGTGGATGACTGTACCTTGGGTTGTAGTATGGTCAGCTCTGCAGAATAGGGGACGTTGCAAAGCCCCGAGGGAATGGTCGCTCTTGAGGTTTCGGTCCATAACGGGCTTGGTCGGTCGCTACTGCTGCTGTGAGGGTGATGTGCATGGCGCGTACTGTAAGGTAGATAAGAATGGGTTCCGTCAATCCGTCAGCCATCAGCCCTATACCTGCATGCTGCGTATCCTACGTATCCAGTGCCCCGAGGATCCGTAAACTGGGCACTGTGGGCACCATGGAGGCATCCTATGGAGCACATTTGCATCGTTCGAGTGGTCGCCGGGCGTCGTTTTGAACGGCCTCATCGCGATGCGATAGTACGACTCTGGCAGCAACTTTGTGTAACGCAGAGGTTGGGCCTCAGGCGCATGTTGAGGCTCTGAGAGGGACCACGTATGTCTAGGCCAAATGTGCTGAACGAGGCTCTCGCGGGGTTGAAATACGGGAGAGGCATTAGCTACGTGGAGAGAAGCGGGAGACATGGTGGCATGGGAAGTGGCCGGGAGCGGGTGATTAAGTGTGTGTGTCTTATTGCAAGTGAGAATGCAATGCAGAGTGTCCATGTATGTACTGTACAAGCCTCGCACCCTTTCATGATCCTCACGTTAGCTACACCGACGGTTTGTCCCCCATGTGCCCAGATATGTAACTCTACCAGAGTCAGGAAGCCCACACGGGATGCGGGATTTGCTCACTCTGTTCGCCCGCCTCGTTCATGTCCGGCACGTACGCAGCAGACTGCGAAAGCGGACAACGTAGACTAAAGAAAGCGCGAATCAATAATCATATTCAGCTCCCGGCCCGACCAGGAGCCAGACCAGCAGGACAATCTAAAAAGGGAAACCAAGATAGATATATTGATTCATCCTCCCCCACAGCTGAACTGGGGCAGGGTAAGCTATTGAGATCCAGACTTCAATTCTGTAGCGTTTGCGACACCTCAAATCAACTTGAGCGCTCTGTCCATCTGCGACATTCAGACTGTTGACAAGGTGCAACTTCGGCGAACCAATTCTATATATCACCCCAGCTTGGTCCTACCAACTGATCTCCATCCGGGCCATTTCAGTACGAACGGACGCTGTTGTGTCAAAAAGTTTCTTGTCAAACGTGACATCTGTCAAACTGGAGAGACACCAACAAAGTTAATTACCCCAAGCCATTGAAAAAGAGCGGGAATTCAAGGGTATTGTTTTTGGAGACACTGTTACGATCCCGCCCAGATCCTCCCACACGAGCTTCGTATTCCCTCGTCAGCATTGCCCGGCCGCAGCAGCCAGCATAATAAAAGGACACGAAGCAAACAATACGATCGTCACCAACATAATTCCTACAGCATCTCCCACAAGACGCTGGCCACAAATACAAGCAGACAGCGTAACAACAACTGCATCATAATTGCATCCTTCCGCGAAACAATCTCACCGCCACGCCCTCAGACGGAATACAGGGTTCGCTGCATCGCATTGCAAAACGGCAGAGCATCAATTGCATCATAGGTCCTACCCTTGCGGCAGTACCTAGGCAGCGTATTCCCTGACAGCTGATCACCCGTCATCAGCGGTCCTCCTTCAGGCAAAACGCCACACCGCCCTGTCGGTCTCAGCGGCCTGATCCAGCAGTGATTACCACGGAAGTCCCCACAAACCCTGATTTTGCGCGGTCGATTGCCGAGAAACACTTCCTTTTACGGCCATTGTTAAGGCTGTAGCAGTGGAGAGAGTTGCGAGGAGAATCACTGACAGCGGAGCAATCTCTGCTGCACTCATCGCGTCAGGATCGGATTGTTGCAATTGCATGTGCATAGACGGCGCCTTTTGCCCCTCGCTGCATCATTGACGCTGCATTGACGCTGCATCTGCCTGGGTGCCATTTCGTCTCTCAAGTTGTCACTGTTGTCTTGCGTTAGAGACAGCGGCAAATACACAAGCCACACCCTAACAGCATCAATCAAACCATCAGCTGTCTCAACACGGAGATAGACAGGCCTTTGTCTCACGGGAATAGGCACTGCATTGTGGCGAGTCATATTCTTAGCATTGGTTTTCCCATTGCAGCTGGACCCTGAACCCTGACGCCCTGAACCCAAGAGTGGGAGGGGACCCTGCAAGCAAGCAGACATCCACCCGCTGATTCCTCGGAAACCGCAAAATACCGGGAACCTGGAGCCAGACTTTCGGGGCAATAGCGTCATCGAACGGGCTGCTTTTTGGTGTGCGGTGGTGGCTGAAAAGGCCTGACGGCGACAA
The DNA here is from genome assembly GCF_000392275.1 of Phaeoacremonium minimum UCRPA7. Taxonomy (NCBI): domain Eukaryota; kingdom Fungi; phylum Ascomycota; class Sordariomycetes; order Togniniales; family Togniniaceae; genus Phaeoacremonium; species Phaeoacremonium minimum. The sequence continues at coordinate 103,123 of NW_006921496.1, read as the reverse complement.
GAATCTTGGCCGCAACCGACCGACCCGACCGCCCGAGTCAGTGTCAGTGTCATTGTCCATTGACTGAAAGAAAGCACCATCTTTGTTATTTATTAGTCCTCGTGGTACCTCGCCGGCCTCGTCACGACTGCGATTTCGCTCCTGACGGTAAAATTGCTGCTTGCACTGCACGCAATCAAAACCAACAGACCTACAACACATCGATAATACATGTCAGCACTGGGCTGCACGACATAAATCCCAAGTCATCAAACATCGTCATCATCCTCCTCGGGAACATCCATCCTGCCGCAATAATTATTCGCGGTATTGTGCAGTGACAAATAGGCTGGACCGAATATCTCAACCACCGCGTTCTTCAGATCTGAAGAGCCGTACCTCGACCACTTATCGGGCACCATCTATTGACTTCCATTGGCTCCCGAACTTCAACCGCGCCTTTTGGCCTCTCTTCTGACTGAGGCGAATTGCATCAACCAACGAGGCAAAGTTTTGCTAGACAGCCCGCCCTCAACGTCGTTTTTTTATTTAACTACAGCATCAACCCGGTTGGGCCTTTATCTAGGTATCTGGGGCTTGGAAGTCGACCAGACCAGATCCTCATCCGGCGTACCAATAGTCACATCTCTGATCTTGCGGAGGTACACCGAGCCAATCCCCACGCGTGTATGATCCAAACACGCACAAGACAACTCACACACACACCTCCATCTCAATCAACCATCCGACCGAGGCTTGTATCGCCTGGTATCTCTACCCCGCGCCTTGAAACTGTTTGTTGCTCCTCCTGGCTGGCCTCATCCACGCCGACCCCGAGAAGCCCCGCGTTTTCCGCCTATCCTATCATAGGTATCCATCTCATAATCCTGGGACAGGTAACATTGCACCTGGCAGGCAGCACGCGGCACCTCCACCAGCCTCTCTAATTCCTTGTCTCAAGTCGAGTCACAAACAACAATCAACAGCAGCAGCCTGACAGACTTAATAAGAAGCTGCCAACTCCTATCCCGCTGACCGAAAGTCTTCTCCTCTTTCAGTCAGTCATCAACACCAACCCCATCACCGTCAAATCACTACGCTGGATTTGGTGAGATACAGTATTCACTCGAGTACTTACAATCCTCCATGAGTGGGGAGTCGCGGAACAGCAGCAAAAGCAAGTGCAAAGCTTCCCCAACTCCTCCGGCAGTAGCAGCAACAGCTACCCCGCGTCGACCCCAGGACTTGCACCGAGCTGCATCATCCTCCAACAAATCGCCAACATCGACGACTTCACCATCGCAGGTCTACACCTGCGTCTATCACAACCATTACTTTCAGCGAACATCCTCTCGGCCGGCCACACCAAATACCAGACCGTCAAAACCATCTCCACTGTCCACGATGACTTCGCAGCAATCATCGCAAGCTTACTACTCGCCGCACTCCGGCCAACCATACTATCTCTTCCCCAATATGCAGATCAACGACCAACAACAGCAACAAACCGCCTTCGACATGCAGCAACAGTCGTGGATGATGGCCACCATGATTGAGGACGACGATCTCACCTTTGGCGGCAAGTCCCTCAGTGATTGGTACGAGGAGGATCGCCGCCGGCTGAGCCTCGGAGACGACAGCGCCCCCAGCCCCGATAGCTGGCGTAGCGATCAAGAGGAAGAACGACGAGGGCGCCAACGACAACGACCCTCATATCAGACGTCGCCAAAGCATCATCACAAGAAATCCGACAAGAAGCATTGAGAAGCTCCTTTCCGAGTTGTGTGGGTTGCCTCACTCGCTACACTTCGCCACATGGGCGGAGCGTTGCCCCATGCCGACGCCGGTCGCATCATTTATCATCCCGCCACAGAACAAGACAGGACATTTTGCAAGACAAATCTGCGAGACACACGCACAATAGTACAGTACACATGGGCGGGCGGTAGGGGTGTACGAAACAAACTGTCTCAGCAGGATTCCGCCAATTTCTTTTGTTCGTTCTGCGGCCACCCGCCCTAGACTAGACATAGAGACATTCTCTAGACGGGTTAGATGGAGGTATCGCATCGGCATCTGTTTTTCGACAAGCATTTACATCGTCGTCGTCGTCGTCATCATCGTCATCATCGTCATCTTCCTCCTTCAGCATCTTGCATTTGCATCTTCAACATGCGGACTCCCGATCACGATTGAGTCGCGTCGGCCCCGCATTGACTTTGCATCTTGCTGCACTGCACTGCATTGCATTGCATGCATACATCTATGAGCACACTGAAATGCATTTTTGCATCTTCCCCATGATCCATCCTCGGCAACATCAACATCACTCGCGCGGCATATCTTGCATTTACGGGGCATACGGGACATCTGCATCTCCTTTTACACATACCATCTTATAGATCCGTATCTCTCTCACAGGAGGCAGGGGCGCATACCTACCTTTTTTCTTTTTTTTTCGCTTTTTCTCAGCTTCGGTCTGCAAATGGCAGGCGAGGCATGAGTATCATGATACCCCAGACTGCGTCATCTACGTGCGGCCGCCGATCTCCATACACGGCAGGCCCGTATGCACTCACGCGCTGGGAGCACGGGCGGACGAGCTCGACTGAGCAGTCCCTGGAACAGCATGGGAGGCGTTTACGACATTTATTTGCTTGGTCTTGAAGAAGGCTGATTTGGGCGGAATACCACACCACTGCACCGAATGAGTTGCGTGGCTCGCTTTTGCTTTATAGGACATGCTACTGATCACTGATCGAAGTTAGACGTTTGCGTATGGAATTTACTGAATGAAACACTGACACTCAGATTGGCAGGATGATATCTTAGACAACAGACAGACAGAAACATTTGAATTGATGGCCTTAAGGCCCAAACTTGAGAATTAGTCTGATCGCTCCATTCTTCTTTGGCACTGTGATTTTCATGTGATACATTCGCCGCTCATTTTGGGTTTTGTTGGTTCAGCGGCCGGTCACGAGACAGACGATCGTTGGCATGTGATACTAGCTTCGCCTGCATTGTCATGTGTTCTGCCCAGATTTCCGTGGGAAAAAAGAGAGCAACTTCAATAACCCTATGGGTATCCGCTAGAAACATACTATCATCGTCCAAAACACCGCGCACCAATGTCGCTCGAAACGTAATTTGTACTGCATGCTCCGTTTCATCCTCACTTGCACGATAGACACGCGAAATGCCACTAGCATTCAGGTCGAGAAGGAGCGAGACTGCGAAGACAAAACCCTAAACAGATCCATGGCACCCAACGGGTCTGTCAGCATCTAATGTTCTCTTCTCTCAGACTTTGCTTCTCGTGACTCCAGGCCGTTGATCACTAGCCCCCGCAATCTCAAAGAAGGCATTCAGAAGAGACCAAACGCTGCAGAGCGTGCGTTAGCGCATCGACCTTCACACCGAACAATCGATTCGTCATTGGGTGAGTGGAGGAGAACTGACAAGCTAATTGTAGCCATAATCGCCGCGCCGTATCCCGCACGCGCCAGCACAAAGAGGTCGTTGGCCTCTCCCGTGTACCCGTCGTGATACGACGGCATGATCTCCTCGTACAGTGCCCGCACGTACCGGAAGACGCCCGTCACGTCGGGCGGCGGGCCGTAGTAGTTGGTCCCGTCGCTGTAGGCGCCGGCCGGGAAGCGGATCGGCGCCCAGCCGATGACCAGCACGACCAGCCACAGCGCAAACACGGCGACGGCGCTGCCGATGGTGAAGATGCGGCGGCCGCGGCTTGGTTTGTGGTCAGCGCTGCTGCGACGAGACAAGACTAGCGCGAAGATCTCGCGCAGCAGAGAGAGGAAGGCGACGGGAATGGCAAGCGCCCAGGCGACGATGAAGATGGCCCAGCACGACCACAGGGAGCAGGTCTCATCGTAGAGGAGCTTGGCTTTGGTGATCTCGACGATGGTGATGATCAAGGTGATGAGATAGATGACGATCGAGAGGGCGCTGGTGGTCTTGTTGGCCATGATGGCGGTTGTTGTGCGCAGTAGATGTTACCTCTAATGATGTCTTATGATGGTGTCGCGTTGATCAATGGTGTTGTGTGAATAGCAGATTCAGGACTGTCAACACATACTTTCTGGCCAACAGCAAGAACATCCCATCTATAAAGAGAAATTCATAGTCGTATTCTTGGCCAAATTTGGCGATCGATCAGTCTTCTTGGTTTCTGCCTGCTATCACGCCCGTCTTTCTGCCCTGCCTAACACCTGATTGCTCATACGGGATAGTAGGAATGGGGCGCAGGTGTCGCTCTGTCGCTGGGCAGCCTTTCTGTGTGCAGTGTAGTATTTATGTATGCATGTGCTCATATCAGCGAGGAAGCTCGCCCAGTTATTTGGAGATGCCCGTATCTGCCCAGCTTCCCGCGCCATCTGTTGGTGCCACTCTCGCATTGCGATGATCGCACTCGCAGAGGCGGCATTTGGCCTGACTACCTCCGTAGCCGGCATTGCTGGTTTCTATGTTTTCAGACAGACACGAACATCAATTCTCCTGTTGATGGCTCGTGGATATCAAACCAGGATTATATCTGCCCGAAATTGGCTCAAAGCCGCCTGCTCTTTTAATAGATTCGAGATATGGTCGTACCCCTTTTCTTCCGCAAGCTCAATGGCCTTCTTGAATTTGTTCTCTTTTATATCTGCCTCTGCTCCTGCATTGATCAAGAGCCTCACCATGTCATATTTTCCATGATATGCTGCAATTTCAATAGGGTTGAACTCGGCACCTAAAAATGACTTTTTGCCAGAAAGTCCATTAACGCCTGCTCCTGCTTCAAGAAGTAACAAAACCTTCTCGATGTCTCCATTTCTAGCACTCCACCACAGCGCGATGAGGCCGTGGTCCACTAGTGCTTCATCGACGTCTACTATTCCACGTTCGATCAGGTATTTAACGATTGCAGTAGGACCTTCTTTCCAAGCTGCTTCGAAAGGTGTTCCCTGAGAGCTTCGTAGATGTAAATCAGCGCCAAGCTTTATGAGGAGCTTGACGACGTCTAGGTGGCCGTGGCGGCACGCAACCGCCAGCCCACTTTCATCGTCCTCCGCAACAACATTTATATCTGCACCATGGTTAACTAGAAATTGAACCATATTTGAACGGCCCCTGTGGCATGCAGCTGTCACTGGCCGCCCAGACGTCTCCGCACCATGCTCAATCAGTAAGCCTGCGAGGGCAAGGTTGTCATGCCAAGCTGCCCACCGCAACGGCGTGCCTCTCTGAACATCTGCCCCGTTTTGAAGCAAGAATTTTGCAAGAATTAAGTTGTTCTTATGACAGGCTAGTTCAAGTGGGGTTCCTGAAGTTGATCCATAGGCGTTGACATCTGCACCATATTGAAGGAGCAGACTTATTCCATGAAATAGAATGTGCTCTTCCTCTTCAGCCATACTAGTGCTCATATTTGCCAACAGCCACCAGAGAGGATGGCATTTCGCAGCAGGAAAGAGGTTTTCGGTCACCAAATGACATGGCTTCTTCGGGCAAGCCCCTTTTTTGAGAATGAACTCAAGTTTGTCCACTTTGTTATCAACATCGCGGCCACAAATAACGCTCAGCTCCTCAGACCCAAAGTTTGGACCTAAATCGACAAACCTCGCACCCCTGCTCCAAGAGAATCGGACGATATTTTGACTGCAGTAGCGCAAGGCATATAACAATGGTGTAAGAATATGTCGCCGATCAGGCAATCCAAACTTTAGGCAATGATTAGGATCAGCGCCAGTCGCTAGTAGGTCGTCGATCATCTCTTTGTCCTCGTCTTGAATGGCAACTAAAAGCAAGATGTTCTTACAAGTACGTGTCTGAACTCGAATTAATTTCTGCGCAATGCTGCGCAAGAAATGAGTGGTGTTCTTATCAAATTTTGACCAGCTTTCGAGCATTCTTTCCTGTATAGTAGCTCCAGCATCTATGAGCAAGCCTGCCATCTCAACGTCTCTGTTCCTGAAAGCGTGCTCAAGAGGAACACGCCCGAAACATGGCCATTCAGAATCGGACTCAGATTTGCTACGATAACAACTGACAAATCTGTCCGGGTAAGGGCAATCAGGATTTACTCCTGACTGTAGGAGACGTCGTGCAAGAACGGTATTTCCAAACTCTGCAGCTCCATAAAGTGCCATCTCCTTCGCAAAGTCGGACACAGTTGGCAATGAATTCTGTTTCCCTGTGGCAGCCGCTATGGTCATGCATATATCGCTTTCTTTAAATGCCTCTGAGTTGAGTGAAAGAAAGCATCCTAGACTCGGGGAGCGAAATATACAAAAATCTGTGTAACTGAAAATACTTTGATTCTCATGATACAGATGATTGGCGATTGTCATATCCATACCTCGATGGATTCTCTGCTGTGGAGATGTATGAGTTCTCGTACGAGGTGCTTCCTGTCTCGCTTCGCTTGCTATGTCGACAATATGTGACGAAAGCTCAAACTTTGTCTCATGTTCAAGCATTAAATTTATCATGTCGGTACTTTCATGTTTCAGAGCTTGGTCAAATATGTTTCCCGTTCCCAACAGCCATGTAGGTCTAAGATTGATCTCCGCTCCGCATTCCATCAAAAACCTGGTTAGTGGTACGTTGCCTGAGAAGACGCTACCAGAAAGAACGAGGGACGCCTCGGAAGGTCTTATTTGCCTCTTGGCCTTTCCTAAGACTAGTAAGCCCATCCAGATGGCTTCCTCGAGTCTCATATCGGGTACATTGGACAGAGGATGTTGGCTAAGTTCGAAGTCTGTTCGAACGTGCTCAGAATGAGCCCTGTTGCCTAGTTGGCACGCAATTGCTAATATGAAACATTTGACAAATGCCACCAAAATCTCGTTTAGCTCGCTGTTATGTTTACCCAAGGAGCCAAAGATAGGTTTGTAATGCTGCCGATGTAAAAGCCAATATATCAAATCGCATTCTTGTCGGACAACCCACAGCCTCCCTTCACTGTGGTGATCCATGATATCGTTAACGAAAATAGAGATCACAATGTTCATGAGCTCAGTCTCAGAAGACGAAGCTAGGTCACAACTGGCAGGGATACGTAGTATAGTCCAAGGTGGCCATGACTGAAGTTCTTGTGATCCAAATGTGTCAAGAATTGACCTTAACGAGTCCCATGACCAGGACAAGGTCGGCTGTACTTGAGGGCTGCTTCCAATACTCCCACGTATGATGGGCTTAATTTTCCGTGGGCTTTCGGCATCGAAGAGCTTGTGCGCTAGATCTTCAATTTTTAGTGCTTTGGACATGTAGATTGTAAATGTGTAAGAGCTTACTTTCTAACCACGGTTTTGTTTGTAAAATGGAAATTGCAAGACCATACAGCCACAATTTCCTTGGTTGAGGAGCAATGTCACTCCAGTCAATCTCTGACATCGCATCTCTAGGAATATCAAGAGACTTTGTCTCCCAGTGCTCCTTCAGCTCACAATCAGAAGTGAGGTCCGCGTTGTTGTCGTCAAGGTCTTTACTAATTAGAGTATAATCCTCTTGCGAGCTAAGCGTAACAACTTCAATAGATGAGTCGGAAATCTTTACCGTGTCTATTTGGCAAAGAAGATCAGGCGAGGGTGTTCGTAAGATAATCCCTGGGCTTAAATGAGTTGCTAACGTTGAGATTAGCTTTCTTTCAACTGTATTCGACTTTTGAAGACTATACGGGATATGGTACGCATATGCTCAAAGCGAGCCCCATACCGCTTAAGCTCCCGTGCGACTTGAGCATCATCAAGTGTCTTCCCGTTGATTATGAACTGACTATCCTTTCCTCTACGCGCGCGATCGTAACGTGCTGAGTAGATTGAATGCCATTGAGAAAAAGTAAGATTTTTCCTGATTTTGAGCTTGTTGAAAAGTCCCTTGTATTGCCTTTGTCTAGTCGCTAGGTCAGAACTAATCGGGTAACGGAGCTTGGAGTAACCCTACGTTGCACTGAGCCTTCGATTTTTTCGCATATAGTCTTGAACCCTTGGCAGCGTCCATCTTTTCTCTAAGTACAGGTAACGGATTTCTTCAAGGAAAGGAGCCCAGTCGATTGTGGAATTTGGACTTGTCATAGACATTCTTGTTAGGATGAGGTGCATGTCAGAATATGTCACTGGCTTAAAGTCTGCATGGAATGAGAGATGGTTTACTGGCGGCATGTTACCATTGCCTTTAAGTTACAACTGTGTTTTCTCCTTACATAGTAAACTACTCCTGGCGAACCATCTCGCTGGCGCAGTAAGGCAAATGTTTGAACAAGCCACTTCGCTTAAGCTTTGACAGTGAAGCATTCGTGATTGGCCACATAAGGACGTTGCAGGACATGAGAACTGTTGGCATGCATGCATGCACTTCATTGCAGCAAGCCACATTGACTTCTATTGGGTGCTCTAGACATTAAAAGAGAGCCAGATAATCATTATGCGGCTCACATGTAAGGAAATCTCCGATGAAATGTATTGGTCACAAAAGTCCCTCGCTGCCTAACACAATTCAAGACAGCCGCCTAATCAGAAACGCTACCCGGCAAGCAGGTTTCTAGAGCGTGCTAAAGCAAGAACAACACCGGACCAGATTCAGAAAGTCAATGAAAGCTCGTCACGTCAAAGAATTTATGTCCTGCTCGATCTGTTTCTGCGTTATCTTTAGGGGCTCTGGCTAATGCTGTTCGTGTTGTACCTTCACATGTAGCTCATCTTTAGACGTCTACGGTCAGTCAGCCGCTCTTGAATGATTACCATCCTCGCACATGCTTTGGTATTTACGTCGGGACCGCGTCAATATTATAAGGCAGTTAAGTGTTTTGCTGAAGCACGCGAAAGGGTTGGTCTCGATAACAATCCGGCCTATCATCGAACCCAGAGATGACATATCTCCTACAATTGGGTTTCAGCATCAAATTTGAAAAGATGCACTTTGGAAGAAATAGCCTCCACGTAAGACTTTATCGTTTTGTGATCCATACACTTTAAATGTGCTGGCTCGACCAAGATTTGCACACCCCCCTTAAAACGTTAACTGGTTCCATTTTGGAGGCCAGTCTTCAGGCTGCATCCACTTATTGAAACTTAATGGCTGGTTTGGATTTGCATCCTTTCGATCATTCCATTGATGAAGGTCATTCCACAGACCTTTAAGTCGTCCGAAAGAATCCCAAGCTTGAAGGTGTCGGCAAAGTCGAATGGCGTTTAGCAAACCCTCTTCATATTGACCTATGTCAATATGACCCCAGGGGCTGATAATCGATGGTATCATTAGAAAGCTGCTGCCGTCGGCATAGTAGCCCGGCCAGTCATAAATGCTGTCGGATGTGACGGAATCTGGTTTGTTCAGCCGAGCAGAAAGGGCATGCCTGATCTTGGCCAGCCAGACAGGTAGTCCAAAGTCTTGATAAGTGTCAGGAGACCTTAAACAGTTGAACCCTTCAACTTCGAATAGACCCTCTCCGGAGTCGCTGTATCTAGTTCTCCAAAGTGCGTTCGTTTGGTAGAAGTGGAAGCAGGCTGCTTGACAATTTGTGATGACGGCATCACCGAGACAGCGGGACTGGAAGGAATCCATCTGTTCAACCATAGATCGAAACGCTGGGGACGGAAGACATCTTGATGGAGACAACCACTCTGGGACCTTCGTGGAAGGCATATTTACTGACTCGGGTGTCTCGGATTCGCAGGCGTCTATGCTCCAGACCGAGGTTACACTTTTCTCGCAAAACCCATCGGGCTCCGACTTGACTGTTGGCCATGTTTCTAGCAAATTGTCGGTTAACTTTTCGGTCGCAGTCAGGTGCATGTCTGAAAGGCCTTCCTCGATTCGTCTCAGTGAAGAGCTGTATCTTATCAGCCATGGGTCATACTGGTGACGATGTTTGACGAGAGCCTGCTTAACTTACTTTCCCATCGATGTCATGAGCAGTGTAAAAGCTGATATGTGAAAAGAGAGGTCCTGCCGAACCCGCTTTATTCTCTTCTGGCTTACTACCCACTTTAACTTCATCCATAGCCGCTCCGACTTTGGTACTTCCGTCATAGGCCGAAACTTGTCCACCACATCCTGGACTTCACGAAGGGTCACGTTCAGTCCTTGGGTCATTGACTGTAGCATCTTTAAGCGGTCTTCGCCATGCGCAAGAATGTTTGACTTCGTCGCATTCAGGTCGTCTTGTATCTGGTTGATCACCCCGTAAACAGTCGCCAGGTCCTTCGCAAGGTCTTTGATTTCTTGTGGAGCATCCTTGAGGGAATTGTACAAACCCCAGGTTAGTGAGATCGCTTCCTTGAGGTCCGTTATCGAGACTCCAAATGACATGGTGCCAAATGTGAACAAATGCTTAAGTCACAGAGACCAGTGTATTGAAGATGTGACTCAATTGACTCCATACGTACAAGAAGTGCGAGTTGTGGCGGTGTTGCGCACCGCCCCACATGTCGCCTGTTGTAGGCTGCCTCGGGGCAATGCCTCTCCGCTCAGCAATTGAACAGCCCTCAGCCTAACAAACATCATATTCAGAGAACACTGCAAGCAGTATGAAAGGTAAAAGTATTGCGAGGGGGCGATTCGGAATTGGGCGTTTGGCTCTGAAGCAATTATTAGAGAGCCCATCTTTCTAAATCAACCTATAGCTCCGCATCATCTTGCCAGTTTGGGACGAGAGCAGCAATGGTATTCTCAAGGGCCTTTCTAGATTGCGCTCGATACTGTAAAGCCAACTCCTGGTTGCGATTTGCTGGTTCAATATCGAGATCTTGTCCGTTTTCGTCCTGACCACCCGGATGGCTCTCGCATAGCTTGTCGTACTCATATCCCAACTTCGCTAGCAACATTTCCTTCACCTTGCTCTCTATCTGATCCAGCTCCTCAGGCAATGAGGTAGACAGAATTCGACGAAGACATTCCTGCTCTCTCTGCTCTCGAAGCACACTGTCAGCGCTCTCCGCCTCCGTTGCCACGCGAGAGGTAAGGCCCAGCGGTGTATCATCGGGAACGACCTGGTGAACAAACGAGTCTTTTTCGTCGTCCGTCATGCCCAATATTGACATGTCCCATACAAGGTTGTCTTCAATGTGACTAAACTCGGATTTAATAGGGAAATCTGGTGACTGTGCGACGCGTTGTCGAGCACGACCCACAAAAGAGCTTGGGTGAGCCATTGGTCGAAGGGATATGAGGAAGTCAACGGCCTGAGTAGAGCTATTGCCCGCCAGCTGCGCTTTGTCAGATGTGCTGTCAGCTGCTCGCCTTTTCCGAAGATGGATATAATCATTGTGTAAGATATCTGTCTCGGGTATAACGAAACCATACGCCAGAAAGAGCTCACTATTCGTCTTCTTGCCGTAGTTATTGAATATTTGGTCGCCAGGCTTGTACATGTCGTGGCATCTCAGCAAGCATGCATCGGCTCGTGTTCGTGTATCCCATTGGACTTTTGCAAGCAAGGAATGATTAGCAAGGTCGAACACTGGCAACAAGATCGAGAAATCATCGATGCCGCAGTTCGAAGGTAGCACAGATTCTCGAACCTGATCTGAAATGATGGTTGATGGCCTGAAGCTCCTGCTTGTGAACATGCTATATGACCAGTTGTACAGAAGCCTTGTGTAATCCTGCCACCCTGGGAAATTTGCCTCCTTCAAAATCTTCCTTGCTTTCTTGAACTCATTCTTGAGGTTGCTTTGAATCTCTTCTATGGCAACTCCCGCATTGGTCCCTTCCAGGAATGTAGCATCGTCCTCTGTCCAGAATGGCGGCAACGACCAGCTATTCAAGGCTTGTGGCTGCGGCAAGGTTTGAATGTATGGCGACCAGAAAGATTTTGACCCCAGAAGATATTGCTGAATTAGATAGAAGCGTCCAATGATATGTGGAGGCAGGGTCGTCAAGAACTCGTGAGGAAATGCCGGGTTGGTTTCAGGCAATCCTTGCCGATGCGGCTCGACAGGGCCACCACTGAGGGCATTCAAATACGAAAGGCTGAGCATAAGGGGGCATGCCAGGACCGCATCGCCTGGCGTCAAAGTGTCGGTAGCAGGAGATATACTACTATTCTCCTTCACCCGCAGTGAGAACCCAGTGAGGTCGTCGTGATAGATGTCTACGGCGGGATGAAGCTCCCCACCAGATTGCGCTGCCCAGCTCAGCAGCTCAGTGAAACGCTGTTGGTCGGCCTCCTTCATCACCGCGATTGTGGTCTGTTGTTTCTAAACGCGTTTTAGGCACACATTTGATGGATAATTCGTGAATTCACGCCAAGGCGTGACTGCGTCATCTTCTAGGTACACCACAATTCGAGTTGCTGTCCGTGTGCATTGCATGCGCTTTTGCCATTCAAAACTAGCAGCCTGTCGCAGGTACCCAATTTTCCATTCTGATATCATTTTGCTGAGTCATCTTGATGTTTGTGTGAGAGGCAATGAGGGAACCTTGCAAGTGTGGAGCAAAGTTCTGAGCCAATCAAAGCAAGGGAAATTTTCGGGAGATCGGAACGCGCGGGGCCGTGGAACCGGTACGCACGCTTATGAGACAGACACCTTCGATGTAATGGTCTCCGGCTGTTCGTTAGCCAGGGGCAACGCTGAAGCAAGCAATACGTTATTGAATTAATGTGAGAAGATGTCAGAAGCCGACAGAGAGGAAACCATACAGGCTAGGAGGCAGCGCCTGTCGGTCATACCCCGTGCAGTAGGTGGCATGGTCCCCTTACTACCCCTGAGCTCATTAGTAACCATTTGCCAGTGTGAAGCATGCAGGATACGCAAGGTACAACTCTTCAGAAACTCTTAATTTGAGGGGGTTTATTACCAATACGTTTAGACACGTTGCGATCGCTCCATTCCCTGCTCTAACTGTCGAACATCTGGAATCGCGTGCCGACCCATCAGCTCCACGCCAGAAACCCGCACGAAATCGGATAGGGTGACGCAATTGTAAGTACTGGAGCGGAGTAAAGCCGACAAAATACAAACGTCCATCGTTAACAAATTATAAGGGAGAATCTTGTCGCAGCCCTTAGCAGACGCCTGTCTCTTGTTGAGGATAAGTTGGGTGGCCAGGAAACACCGCCGGACATTAACAAATCTCACTCCATCTCTACTAGCCACAGCCCTGATAGCGCAAGCAATGCCGCTGCAGACCCATTATATGAAGGTCGATCCTCTTTCACCACTCAATCGGCTCAGGCCAATGAGTTTGCCAGGAGGCAGGCTGATTTAGATGGGTTCCGTGGCGGGTCAGACCTCGATGCATCGATTACTTACTTAAACACTCTACTTCAGCCATCTGGGGGTATTCCATCTGTTGAAGATCATTACTTCTCCCCAAATCCTGCTATCCGACTTGAGACGCCTTTATCTCCTCTTCCCACGGACCTCGTGGTCACTATTTTGCGAAAGATCAAAGGTATACACGCTACGTACAGCCATGCCACAAGTGATGATTCCAGCCGTGCTGATTTAGCCCAGTTACTCCCCCGATGGTAATGACCTCTTTTCCCGTCAATGATATGACCCTAGTCGAGACTCTATGTCAAAAGGTCTGCTTTCCGACGGACGCAGTATCTAACGGTCAAGTCACGACAATGCACGGTATCCTGTATTTTATCATGAAGGAGTACGTTGCTTTGTCAGATCCGCTGTGCAAAGAATACGATCTTAAGATGCATCTTGACAAGTGTGAACAAAGGTTCAATGTTGGGATTGAAACGTATGATATCTTGGCTATCCCAAATTTCGAGAATATCTTTGCCTTAATGCTAGGTGTAAGTAATTTCCTCTAGCTGCTACATTGAACTCTGATCTCATCTCCTGTCCTGATACAGATATTGAAAGCCCTGTCGGAAGCCAAGCTTCTTCTTAGTTCATCCTTGATGGCAGCTGCTACCAGTCACTGCCAAATGCTGGGATATCACAATGAGATGTCTTACCGGAACGACCCCCCGCGCAAGGCAGACAACAAGCGCCGGCTATTCTGGACAATCTATTATTTTGACAAAAGCAACTCCCTCCTACTTGGTCATGCTCCGAGGATACAAGATGATGAAGTCGACGTACAATACCCTGCACTCTCAAATGACCCTGGTCTACGACCTTGGGAGGAAATATTTCATCTCATTATCCAGATGGCTGGATATCAGGGACAAATTTACAGCAAACTATACTCACCGGCGGCTATGAAATCAGACGCATCGTCACGCGCACAAGTCATCCAGAGCCTCAAGGCCAGCATGATTCAATGGCGTGTCGACTTAGCGCAAGTATGCTCATGCCTTCAATCCTGACTGATGCTCTTGACTGATTGAGTGTTTAGGTTGACTGCAGTCAAGTAAGATACGCAGAAGTCGTCCGCCTATCGAAGGAATGCTGGGATATACTATATTACTCTGCACTGACATTACTTCTGCGGGCATCGTCGTTGCCGGGATCAGGAGCAGAACTTACCTCGGAGTGTTTCCAAGCTGCTCGGCAATGTTTAGAGACTCACATTAGATGTTTCTCCGCGTACGCGGAGTGCGACATGTTAAGTGAGGCAGAATATGCAAATTCGTCTGTGTCCATATTCACACGTGTTTCAAGGTAGCTAACCGTAGTCATAGAATTTTCTATTTCTCATCGTTCACACCGTTCGTCGTTGTATTCCTGCACTCCATCGCAGGATCGAGCATGGAAGATGTTCAGTTACTAGAAGCAGTGACTAAGGTCTTGCATAAGATTCGCAAAGCTTCGAAAGGAACTGAGCGCCTCTACGAGATCTGTGCCACTTTTGTACGACTTGCTAAAGGTCTAGTCGAATCACAGACTTCGTGTCTAGGAACATACAATGAGCAAGAAGATTCGCTGCAGTTCTCTTCCTACCCAGGTCAACTGGCAGAACTACGTCCAGAGGATTTACAAACCTATTTTGGACCTAACATGATGGATTATATTACGGATTCGGAAGCTCTGGACATGTCTACTATTCTAGCCGACTGGGCGAATGGACCGCCATCTGCGGTTGGGTTCTTCGGCAGCAATCCTGGCGATACGTATTGATCAACGAAATAATTGAGTGTCTCTGTCACCTAAGACAATATTGCGCATTCAGCTGAGTATTGTCTGGCTGTTTAAGTCAGCTTTCACAAAAGCGCAATGCTATATTTGAAGTAAAAGAGAGTATTGAGCTTATTCATGATTGACATTCACCTGGGTCTGGCCAACAGGAGCCAGGCTTTCAAGCATATGCCATGTAGAATAAAAAGAAGAAGAGAAACTTAGGTGGTGTTACCAAACGAGAGATGGCAACTATGCTAGCCAAATAATGCACACTTTGAAGTGAGCGTCGAGTTACGACACAGACCAAAAAGGCCTACATGCTTCCATTTCATCTTAAGTCCAGTAACACTTAGAAACATTTTCGATGAACGATAGACGGGCCACTCTCATCGTATTCAGCTTTTGAAATCCACATTTGCTGGAATGTTGAAAGAGATGCAAGAATAGAGCCGCCAATCCAGACCGAATACTTCCTCTCTGGTGGAGCAACAATCTTGACCTTCATAGAAGATGGGGCCAGAGCTGTCATTTCCTTCTGCATTCGATCTGCTATCCCCGGGTACATGGTAGTGCCGCCAGACTATGATATCAAACGTGAGCCGCTTTCCTGGTTTCTAATTGGATGGAGAAGATCATACCATAATAATGTTGTTGTAGAGGTCATGGCGAACATCAATATCGCATTTGAGGATCGACTCATATACAACCATGTGAATGCCACCACCCTCGAGTCCAAGAGCCTCGGGTTGAAAGAGGGCTTCGGGTGTTTTGAATCGTTCACTACCAATTGTGATGACTTGTCCATCTGGGAGCTCGTATGACTTCTCAAGTGCAGAACTTGTTTCGGAGGTCCGCATCTCTTGCTCGTAGTCAAGGGCAACATAGCAGAATTTCTCTTTGATATCGCGCACAATCTCCCGTTCTGCAGTCGTTGTAAATGGGTGCCCACGCTCTGCTAGGTTCTTCATGAGATAGTCAGTGAGATCGCGACCAGCCATGTCCATTCGGCGGATTGCATGCGGGATCGAAAAGCCTTCGTAGATCGGAACGACATGAGTAACGCCGTCGCCAGAGTCAAAGACAATTCCAGTCGTGCGGCCAGATGCGTAGAGAGATAAAACGGCTTGAATAGACACGTAAAATGCTGGGGTATTGAAGGTCTCGAACACAATTTGGGTCATTTTCTCCCTGTTCGACTTTGGATTGATTGGAGCTTCGGTGAGCAGTATCGGATGTTCTTCAGGTGCAACTCGAAGTTCGTTGTACATTGTATGATGCCAGATCTTTTCCATATCGTCCCAATTCGTCACAATGCCATGTTCTATGGGGTATCGCAACGTGAGGATGCCTCGTTTGGATTGGGCTTCGTCGCCGATATAGGAGTCCTTTTGGCTCATCCCTGCCATGATACTAGAGGGAGTAGGATTACCAGTCAGCCAAACTCCAGGCATCTTGACTATGGAATAATAGACAAGTATAGCTTATTTGAAGACGGAACATGCAGGAGTTCGCGTCGAGCGACAGGTGCAGACGAAGGAAAAGGGGGGCTTACCCTAGGTGCCGAGGACGGCCAACAATGGTGGCTGGACAAACGAAGTCAGTCAACGAGAAATCTGGATGCGATATCCAATAATATCAAAACATCGGGTATTACAGAGGTGGAAATATCTTGAGCTCTTGACGACATGAGGTCTGATGGGCAAATACTTACGAAAAACCGCGCGGGGGGCATCATCGCCGGCAAACCCGGCTTTGCACATGCCAGACCTGCGTTACAATCAGTACTTTCTGATACAATATTCTGTATATCCGTGTATGTTCGTTGAGGTTATCGAGTTCAAAGTTCAACGCCCTCAGTAGATGTTAAACTTCGTGAAGGTGTTTGACAATCGCACGAGTCGAGAGCCAGGTGTTGTCGGAGGAGTTGCATACCCATTATCAATAACGAGAGACGCAATTTCATCTGGAAAGGGGCATGATGTCAGCAAGAGTACGTCCGCCAAAGAATAATTGTTCCAAGGGAAGCGGCGATGTCTCAAGCGGACATGTTTAAGACGTACCGTCCATGGTGCTTCGGAAGTGGGCGTGTCTGATCTTGTACCCAAAACGTTTAGTGAATTGAGCTACACTAGCTGTCGTGCAGTGGTTCCAGAGGAATAAAAAGATGCTTCTCTAATAGTGCCCGTAGATTGACCTTGCTTTTGAGCTGTTCAATTTCTTGATCTATATGTTTACAAGAGACTCTTGACCAGGTCAATTTGAGCGCAGTACGGGAGACTTTTACAGCCGGGAGAAGACCGACGCTTGATCTTGGCTACCTGCGCTGGTGAGCCCCTTGCCCCTTTCGCCACTTTCCCCAGCCTCCTATCTTGTTTCCTGCACTACATCTGAGACAATTGAGTCTCGAATACCATAGCGACGAACATCATACCAGGTCTTAGATGACGATGATCTAGGCATCAAAATTCGGATACTCGATGCTTGTATGATGAGGTGATCTAAAGACTTGAGACGACAGTCTCCGCCGCCTTAGTCCAGCTCGGCGCGCTGTATCACCGAAGGCTTCAGCTGACACCAGATACCCCGATACTTCCCAAAATATCATTATTCATACGCTGGAATGTTGCGGCCTTCCACGAGGCAGCCTTTTAAATTGTTAATGCCTGAAAACCATGACGCGGCCCCATAACTTCCCTTACAATAGAAAAGTGGCTGCCTGATTTGAAGGGCGTTGATTGACGATGACCTAAAGAATCCACCACTTGCTTCGTTTCGCTTTCTTGAAAGTGAATTAAAGATGGCGATTGCTTGTTTGGTACTTAAATTGTTCCTGCGTTCGCATATCCAGATTACTATTTAAAGTCAGTGGTGGATTGTCTTGTCTGCTCTTGGTTGCAGCAACTGGCAGGCACACCACTTCTTAACCCGTCTTTCACAACCAATTCATTTGACTCATTCAACCATGTCGGTAAGATAATAGATCCTCGTTAACCTCAAAAAACCGCTTCTAATGATTCGTGATGACAGAACTCTTCGGGGTCAGTCACCATTGTTATCAGTCTCTCGTCCATTTCGCTCGACTCCTTCTTACGATGATTCCGGTGTTAACAGTGTTTCGATTGCCGACGAATGCATCACTGCTGTCAGCAAGCTTCGGTCTGGACGAGGCTTAACTAAACCCAAATTCGTTATCTATAAAGTCTCGGACGATCAAAAGGCTGTTGTCGTCGAAGAGTCTTCCACCGAGCAGGACTATGAGGTCTTCCGTCAGAAGCTAGTATCGTCAGTTGATGCGAAAGGAGATCCTGCGCCGCGATATGCTGTCTACGATCTTGAATATGATCTTGGTGATGAGGGGAAAAGGTGTGTACCCCTGCAAGGTTGCGTCTTGAAGCAGCGTCGCTCCAAAACAACTAAGACGACATAGAACAAAAACGATCTTCATCTCATGGGTACCCGAGAACAGCCCGGTCAAGGTTATTACTCACAGCTCATCATTTTCTTTTCGTACGGTATCAGTGACCTGACAGGCAAGCAGCTTCGCATGATCTACGCGAGTACTGTGGAACAGCTCAAGAGAGCACTCAACCTCGGCAGCTCTATCCATGCTGACAATTCAGACGAGATCGAATGGGATACTTTATTGAGGGGTGTTAGTGGTGGTAGAGCCCAGTGACCTGGGAGTGGATTGTAAAGAAAGAGGCGCCGGGGCAACGGATGCCACATATGTGAAGACAGGAGAATAAGAGTATGATAGCTAACTTCGAACTCGCTCGTTACAATAACTATTGTTTGACAACCTATTTTCGAGATAATGATATCTAAGTAAATGATTGAATAAGGAAATAATCGCAAGGTACTACTTTCCTAAGCAAAAAGTTTGATGCGCTTCGGCAGAAAGAATATAGAGGCTCGTTTTAGTGATAACTCCCTAAGATGCCGCTGAAGGGTTTTCTTCTGGGTTTACATCCATGTCTTTAGCAATGCGGCAAACTCAGATCGAACAGTTCTTTCACAAGCACAAAGGTCGCTATGACCTCTAGGACAGCACTATCAAAGATTTCCTTCATGGACCTACCACTTTTAGTAAGACGACGAATTTACAGTGAAGCAGGACTCATGCCACGGCTAGGTGACGATTAGACAGTGGACACTTTTCACCTGCCGTCATGCATATCGAGAAAGTGCCTATTTTATCCGTATATCAAAGACTCTCTGTTAATGAAGCACTCCCATGATCCCCAAGCTTTCTATTATGCCCAGGGGAATTGGGACGGTTATGAAGACTATGGATTCAAGAGCCGGCTCGACTTTCATATGTTCCGGTATCCTTGTTTCTAGTCTCACGCGCGGTCGCCAATGATGCCAGAGAGTTCTTTTATTCTCATCATCATTTCCACCAGCTCACACTGCACCCGGAGGCCTCTCAGCGCTTAGAAGACTTAGGCTCCTACCCACCGCATCTCTGCAGTACCTTACTATCCGTATGAACATCTGCTTTTGTCTGGAATCCGAGAAGTGTATAGATCCAACGCATAGAATGCATACAGATTGCCATCCGTACTGCGAGACGGTGGGCCACGACACTCCCCTTGGCGACAATCGCGGTTCTCGTGAAGACAAATACTTGCTTGCTGAGCTAGATCGTATTTGCCAACATCTGGCAACTTACCTGCCAACTAACCGCCTCTATCTTGCCTTCGTTTGCGACTGCGCCGTTTACGGACTCGCTGTTGAAGCAATGAAATCTCTGCTACTTCTTCCAAGATTACGATGGTGTTCTATATCACTCTCACAATCCTTTAATGCAAAACTGAGAGAGCTAGCAGAAACAACGCGCCTGTTACTAACGGATTACCCCGAGTCCCGTATCAAGACGGAAATTTCGCTCAGAGACCTCCCCAAGGAGCTACAAATGAAGATATTGCGTCATACTGGTCTTGTAGCGCCATATCATCTGTATTACTGTTCAAAGTCTCGAGTCTGGAAACTCAACTCCAACGAAAATGGCGGATGCTTCTATGATAGCTTGTCCTTGGAGTATTCTATGAAGCCTATCTGTTGCCGCCGCCATCATGACCATTCACTGTCAGGCTGGAACTGCAATTGTTGGCATTTCCCCACGGCATTACTTAGCGTGGATCGAAAAATGAGAAACGAGGCTCAGGAAATTGCGTTCCGCGAAAATACCTGGATCTTTGACACCCGTGACATGACCCGCATAGTAACAGTGTCGCCATTAACTTCGTCAATTTTCTTCGATAACATCCGAGACCTCACGATCGATTTACGATTACGGCCTCGACACGCCAGTTGGGTACCGCCATGGGAGCAGCAATGGTCTCAATTTGTCAGGATGTAGCTTGTGTGCATTTCGTGTTGCTCCGCCGCCGGGGTAATTGAGCAATACCTTCGTTTTGAAATGGTTCAAGATAACGGACGACCCGCGACGTAATACCATTCTGTCGAATTTCGATCCTCCAGACAACATTAGGAGAAGCCACTGCCTTCGTTGGAGGGGCACGGCATTCTGAAGCGCTCAGCATCAATTGCCCCGGTGGAAGAGTAGATATGAACAGTTTCAATGGTCAACCCGAAGTGTGCTTTTACTCGTTCACACCTGCATCAACAGCAGAATCAAGGCACGTCTGCATCATGCAGAACTTGGTCACTCTAACGTAGCCTACTTATTTAATCAAATTGTTATGGACATGAACGATTTTAGGTTCAAACATGAGCCAATTGAAAATGATTTAGACCACGCATGACAGAGAACTTCGTACTTTCGACATCCCGATCCCGATACTCTGCTTACTATACAAATACTTATCTCAAGTGTTTTAAAATCTTGAATTTTTGCACATTATTATGATGGTTTTTGAAGCCGTCGATAGATTTTCACTAATTGATCTCCTGCCTATTTCGTCAGAGCTCGACATAATGGCGTTAGACAATGCCGAGCGATACCGCTTATGTAATGAACCGCCACGCGTCGTCGCCATATCAGTTAAGGCCGAGCCCAATGCCGAGTACCCCTGCGATAGAGTATCGTTAATCATGCAAGGGTTGAGGAGCTCCTCGACTTCTAAGCTTAATTCTTGACTTCCAAGTTTGACTTCAATACTCCATATATGCTCCATTGTTGAGATCTCTGAGTCGTCGACTCTCAAACTCGGTTGTCAGTTGCCCGTCCCCGCATTGATCGAGCCATATATTTTTTAGTATTGAGTGGCATCGCTCCTGTCAACCCGATTGCTCATGCTAGGAATTTCTCACCATGCTGTGGCGAGAAGAGAAGCAGGATTCTGGAAACACCACTGAGCTCAACGATGTAATCACTAACCACGAACCAACTTTGCCGCCCCCGTCGCCAGCGCCGTCATCTGGGAAATCACAGAGTGATGTGCCGCGAAAGCGTTGGTATCGTCGTCTGAACCCTCTGAGAAGCAGTATCGTGCCCCCAGTACCCGACAAGCGGGGCCCGTCTAGGGAATACAACGCCGGATTTCTTAGTAGGCTGGTCTTCAACTGGATTACACCACTCATGCATGTAAGGCTGACCTCCGCAACAACATCCGGGTTTATTGAAATAATAATAACGATCATCGTGATTGTCTAGGTGGGCTACCAGCGGCCACTGGAACCGAATGACATATGGCTTGTGAACCCTAACCGCAGCATCGAAGTTTTGGAGGAGCGATTCAGCATCGCATTCCAGGAGAATGTTGCGAGGGGTCACCGACGCCCACTGCTGCGTGCCCTTTATCACACTTTCAAGCGTGAATTCATCATAGGTGGTTGCGCCCAGTTGCTCATGACTCTAGGATCAACGATCAGTCCTTTTGTTCTGAAATATCTTGTAGCTTTCGCTACAGACGCCTACAAAGCGAGGCTCTATGGCACTGCAGAACCATCCCTTGCCTATGGCGTTGGCCTAGTCATCATCATCACCGCCCTACAGACTATCATGACTTTATCCATCAATACATTTCTCTACATGGGCATGATGGTTGGCGGCCAAGCCCGTTCAGTTCTAATGTCAGTAATATTTGCCAAGGCTCTCAAGTTATCCGGCCGTGCCAAGGCCGGGGGCTTGGCTCCGTCGCCACCAACTCATCTTAAGCCCGGAAGCGAAGAGGAGAAGACATGGTACAAGAGAGCGCTTCCAAAGGTGCGGAAGAAGTCCAGTGGAGGCCAAAAGGGCATGTCCGATGCCATTGGTTGGAGCAATGGAAGAATCGTGAATCTCATGTCGACTGACACATATCGCATTGACCAGGCCTCTGGACTTTTCCATATGATCTGGGCATCACCCCTGAACGTGATCATTACAATGGTGTTGCTTCTTATAAACTTATCATATAGCGCTCTACCAGGCGTTGGCCTCCTGCTGTTGTCTTCCCCTATACTAGGCAAAGCCGTCCAGGCACTATTCAAGAGGCGAGCTGCCATCAACAAGATAACAGATCAGCGCGTCAGTCTTACCCAAGAAATTCTCCAGGGCATACGCTTTGTCAAATTATTCGGTTGGGAGAACAGCTTTCTACGACGCGTAGATTCGATACGAAAAAGGGAGATCCGATCTGTCCAACTTCTTCTTGCCACACGAGACGCGATCACTGCCATATCTATGGCGCTACCGGTATTCGCGTCGATGGTCTCGTTCATCACATATTCCTTGACGAGTCACATCCTTACTCCAGCCCCGATTTTCTCTTCTCTGTCACTTTTCAACGGACTTCGCATGCCGCTTAATCTGCTTCCCATGGCTTTGGGGCAGACAATCGATGCTTACGCGTCCACCAAGCGGATCCAGGAATTTCTTCTAGCGGAAGAGATTGAGGACGATGTAGATTACGACTATGATAACAAAAGTGCCGTTCTTGTCAAGGATGCTGAATTTAGCTGGGAGCGTACACAAGATCTAATCAACGAGGACGAGGACAGCGGGGACGAGGCCTCGGGCACTGGCCCACTCAACACCACGTTGTCAAAGGAACCATTCCAGATTCCTCGCTTCAGCCTTTCTCTAGGCCGTTCGGAGTTAATTGGAGTTATTGGGGCGGTTGGCTCGGGTAAGAGCTCCCTCCTGGCCGCTTTGGCTGGAGAAATGAAAAGGACCGCTGGGTCTATGACGTTCGGCGGCTCAAGGGCCTTTTGCCCCCAGTATGCCTGGATACAAAACGCATCTGTTCGGAGCAACATAACATTCGGCAAGGATTTCGATCGTAATTGGTATGAAAAGGTCACCGATGCTTGTGCCTTAACCCAGGACTTCCAAATGCTGCCTGACGGCGACAGAACCGAAATTGGGGAAAGAGGCATCACAGTCTCGGGAGGACAGAAGCAACGTATCAACATCGCGCGAGCTATCTACTCCAATGCTGAAGTCATTCTCATGGATGATCCTCTGTCCGCGGTCGATGCACATGTTGGTCGGCATATTATGGACAAGGCTATCTGTGGACTGCTTGCTCACAAATGCCGCGTGCTTGCAACCCACCAGCTCCATGTTCTCCATCGCTGTGATAGAATCATATGGCTGGATGGCGGTCAAATCAGGGCTACAGGCACTTTTGATCATCTGATGGCGGAAGTAGCGGACTTTGCGCAATTGATGGCCTTGACATCAGTTGACAAGAATGACGGAAAAGATTCGCAAGAAGGCGATGACGAGGCAGTTGATGAGAAAGAAGAGCTTGCGAAAGCATCAACTGCCAAAGATGCTTCAGCTCTTATGCAAGCTGAGGAGCGCGCTGTAAAAGCCGTCTCCTGGGACGTTTATGGTGCTTACCTCCGAGCTTCTGGTACCATTCTTAACGCGCCTCTAGTGATCGTCCTTCTCATAGGGGCTCAAGGAGGAAATGCATTGAGTGGCCTCTGGCTGTCTTGGTGGACTGCGGAACACTTCTCTCTAAAAATGAAAACCTGGGTGAGTAGATTGTTTATCTCAGATGTGATGTTCAAATTTCAGGACTGATTAATATAGATCGGTATTTACGCTGGACTCGGTGGAGTACAAGCCGTATTCATGTTCTTTTTTGCCGTATCCCTCACTATCTTTGGTACTCGAGCAAGTAAAGTCATGTTCAAGCGCGCAATGACCCGGGTTTTACGCGCACCCATGTCGTTTTTCGATACGACGCCCCTAGGCCGTATTACTAACCGATTCTCAAAAGATATCGATGTCATGGACAACAATCTTACTGAATCATTTAGGATGTATCTCATAACCCTTGGGATGATCGTATCTACCATGATTCTGATTCTTACGTACTACTATTATTTCGTCGCAGCGCTGGTACCTCTCATTATTATATTCCTATTTTCTGCAGATTATTACCGAAGCTCCGCCAGGGAGATCAAACGACATGAGGCAATTCTACGGTCTCATGTCTTCGCCAAGTTTAGTGAAGCAGTGTATGGGACTTCGACGATCCGCGCGTATGGGCTAGGCGACACTTTTGTGCGGAGGATACGGCATTCCATTGACAACTTCGACGGCGCTTATTTTCTTACCTTTGCGAACCAAAGATGGCTTAGTCTCCGGCTCGATGCCATTGCTATCGTTCTCATTTTCATCCTCGGCATGCTCGTTGTAACTTCTCGGTTCACTGTCAACCCGAGTACAGGCGGCCTTGTTCTTTCCTATATGCTCAGCATCATGGGTTCCTTTCAAATGGCAGTTCGGCAGATGGCAGAGGTCGAAAATGACATGAACAACACTGAGAGAATTCACTACTATGGTACTCAACTCGAGGAAGAAGCACCTCTACACATCGGAGACGTGCCACACGAATGGCCACAAAGTGGAGAAATAATTTTCGACCGAGTACAGATGCGCTATCGGACAGGATTGCCACTTGTCCTTCAAGATATTAGCATTCATGTGAAAGGAGGGGAGAGATTGGGTATTGTCGGTCGGACAGGGGCAGGCAAATCCAGTATTATAAGCACTTTGTTCCGGATGGTGGAAATTTCAAGCGGGTCCATTACTATCGATGGAATTAACATTAGCAAGATAGGTCTTCACGAAGTTCGATCTCGTTTAGCTATTATTCCGCAGGACCCGACGTTATTCAAAGGGACGATCCGGTCTAATCTCGACCCTTTCAACGAGCATACAGATCTCCAACTATGGTCAGCACTTCGGCAGGCGTATCTTATTGATGACGAGAAAGGTGACATAGGACTTGATAGTGTCGTTGAAGAAGAAGGATTGAACTTCTCCTTCGGGCAGAGGCAGTTGATGGCGTTAGCCCGGGCGCTAGTTCGCGACTCAAAAATCATTGTCTGTGACGAAGCAACGAGTTCTGTCGACTTTGCAACGGACCAGAAAGTCCAGCGCACAATGGAGGCATTCCGAGGTAAAACTCTACTCTGTATTGCGCATCGTCTAAGGACTATCATTGGCTACGACCGCATTTGCGTTATGGAGCGAGGAAGTGTCGCCGAATTGGGCCCACCACTTGAACTATTTGATCAAGATGGTATTTTTAAAAGTATGTGCCAGAAGAGCGGGATCACAAGGGAAGATATTCTGGAGAAAAAAGTTAGGCGGTCAATTAGTTGATAGATTTTTTTTTCTCAGAAACCATAGACACATAAGGCATAACGCTATATGCGCGCAGACCGGGCTCAGAAAACGTCGGAAATTATGTCCTGCATACAGGTGCACTGCAAGCGGTGGTAATACTAACATGAAGCTTCGGCAAGTTTATCCTCAATCTTCTGCCAATTCCCTTTATTCAAATAGCCCGATATCCAATAGTTTCCCTCTGCATCTTTGCCAATGATAGGGAACGCGTTAGGAAGAGTTAGGCCATATTGGCAATTTTGTATATAGGAAGGCCTCCCTGGCCTGCGCGAAGGATTCGGTGGTGAAGCACTTCCTTTGATAATCGCTCCTGAGAAATTGGTCTCAAAGAGCTTCGCCTTACCCCAGTTAGAGTAAGTGACCATATGCATTGAACGATCGCCGAAGAAAGGAGGTAATTTGAATCGCGATGCTCTTATCATAGCCGCAAATGACTCAACTTGCTCCCGAGTTCCCAGTTCTTGTATGGCGTGACGAAATCGAGACGCGATATACCCGGTTGTCTTGCCGACAACATCTTCGGTCGACATAACAACATTAATAAATCCTGTGGCATTGAAAACATGCGCATAGCCTCGGGGCAGGAGATCCCTTTCCAAGACGTCTCTTAGTTGGTAAGCGTTGTTGATGACAAGCGTCTTGTTTAACCTTTGGGGAAGGTGATTGGTAGCTAGACGTAACCACCAAGCACAAAGAATGTCTCCTTCGCTCACAAATAATGCCTCGCAATTCTTATTTTCGCCTGCAAGGTCGTCTACTGTCTTCTTTTTCAGCTTCTCCATAAATGGTCCCGGGATGCAAACCATGCGAGTTTCTTGAGCACCGGTGAACTCGAATATGTGACTTAGCCCATATTGTATCAATGCCGTCAATGACATTACCTTATCTGCAAGCTTATACGGCTCACTAGGGTGCTTCCCGAATTCGGACAATGGGTCATTATTAATACCATATAGCGGAGGCACCTCCTCCTCCCTTCCTTGCAGCACGAGAGTCCAAGCGTCCAGCAGTGCTTTCTTACCCATCGCATCAAAGAGAGTATGAGGCCAGGAGAGCGACACAAGCGTCGCGTCATGAAAGGAAACAACGTGTAAGCCAAGTTGAGGAATGTCTGTATAAAGGTAGTCGTTTAATTTGGTTGGAGCACCGTCGCGGAGCATCAAGCTGTGGAAATCATCAGGATTGCCAACCACAGCTGGACGGGTGGTAGGTTTCGGCAGGCGCGAGGCCACAGGATGTGATGCAATGCACATATCGTGCTGACTGTGTGTGAATGCAACAGCTGGACGCTCTTTGGTAAAGTGAATCGGAACATGATGTTCCAAATCTCCTTTTTCCTTGGAGCAATATGCGTCAGGCTAGTAGTTTAAGATTAACATTTACAATAGCAGAAGCACGTTACATTACGTCTGAGGCGAGCCCCCAGCTTACTCCAACCGTCCCGATTAATCAGGTTCCTAAGGCTTTCATGGAGCTTGTTGGCATCAAGCACATCGTCAAACACAAACAACGAGTATAGTATGAAAGCCCTCCAAAGGGGCGTGTCATCGAAGAAATTATGCGGAATGATTATATCTGTTGGGACTTTGCATGGCGCAGTAGTTTGGCGCTTGAAGAGTTGGAACATAGCTATGAATATGTACTCTTGGACGTGTTGTGAATACGACCGTCCTTTAGTCCAAGCAAGGCTTTTAACGCAAGAGGGTTTCAAGACCTTGCGAGATGCAAAGGGCGTATGAGATAAATGATAGGAGATTTGGATAGGAAACACATCACAACCCGTCGCAGGTCTTATTCGCTAATATATCGTAACACGCATGCCGGGCTACATTGCCTGTCTAATCCCTTTCAATTTGCAGGGGTAACAAATATGAGTACTTCCGCAAACCTCATGCAACGTCTCCTTCGGGTGGCACTCTCGGTTCCTCAAAGATATGACCGCGCACACCCCTACAAAATGCAGTATGCATCTCCTTTCGATACGCTAGCAAACGGCGAAAGGGTTCGTGGTTGGCCAGTTCGGCTGCATAGCTCAACTTCGGGACACTGTTTCATTGGCAGTGCGAAGTGATAGACAAAAGTCGATCTTCCCGTATTCAGGAGTCCATATCAGATACGGGGTGATGTGCTTGCTGTACAACTAGAATGACCATTCCAATTCTAGTGAATTGGCTCAAGCTATTGGAAAGTGCCGATTTACATCCGTTAGTCCCCTGTGCTATCTCATGGCGAGTGCGGCTCTTTCCCTTGGCATTGAAACTCGACCAGCGCGCCTTGTCACCCAAGCTTAGAACTGGGGATAGCTTAACGCATGCTCACGCTACAAGAAATTTCTTTAGCCGCGTAATATTCTGTCGGTGCTTCTACCAATGAGGCATTCTCAGTTGTCTACTCGGATAAAACTATCTGTCCCGGTCTTAAGCGGAAGCCAGAATGTAACCCTCATTGTAATTGGGAGAGGGGCTGAATCTCGGCTTCGGCAAGACTTCTGTCAACCGCTGCTGATTGGATCAACAAACCTTGCAGATTGAGGGCAAACGGCTGTCATCCGCCGTCGTTTAAGTATTGTTGCCCTTTGGGCTTTCGTCTTGAAGACTGCCATCAAAACATTGAATAAGTGAGTGACGAAGTAAAAGAGCTCACAAATTTCCAACATTATTCTTAATTCCCCGCTTTATCTATTGTGAATATCTCTATCCATCGGCCTATCACAGGCCATACAGAGCATCCCTCAGCTTCCTCAACATGCAGACAAACGATAGGTTTCTCAGACGGAAGCCATACTTAGATCGTGCCATTTCTCATCAGAAGCCGCGAGTGCTTGTACCGCCTTGCCACCAAATTCAACGGCATCGGGGCCAATGAGCAGGCGAAGAGGCACTTCGTCAGTCCCAGAAAGATCCAGCATAATCTTCGCAACTTTCTCTGGAGTGGAGGGCTCATGTCCATTATATTGCCGAAGCATCTGCGCAACCATACCGACTGTCGGCTTATACGGCTCGGTCACTGTTGGAATGCTCATTGATGATCCGGCCCAGTCCGTTAACATACCACCTGGCTCCAGAACTGTGACCTTGACTCCAAAAGGCGCCACCTCCTGGGCGAGAATAGTAGAAAAGCCCCCGACTGCCCACTTCGCGCTCTGGTACGCGCAAAGCCCCGGATTGCCAAGCCGGCCACCCACAGATGAGACTTGAAAGATGTGGCCGCTTCCTTGTTCTCGAAGTATTGGTAGCACTGCCTTCGTCACGTAGACTACTCCCATGAAATTTGTGTCAATCTGAGCACGAAAATCATCGATTTCGATGTCTTCAATCGCGGCGACATTGGCGTATCCTGCATTGTTCACGATCACATCGAGCCGTCCGAATCTCTCATGGCCAGTCCTAACAGCATCGGCCACTTCCTGTGGCTTCGTGACGTCTAAGGCGAGGGGAAGGAATTTTGTGCCGGAGTACTTTACTGTGAACTCCTCGAGACTTTTCGGGTTTCTGGCGGTTGCAATGACGGAGGCGCCGGATTCTAGGGCGGCCTGAACGATAGCGCGACCTAGGCCGCGAGAAGCGCCCGTAACAAACCACACTTGGCTCATTGTATGGTGAGAGAAATGAACTGAGGAACAATAAGAAATTATGGTTCAGGTCCAGTGATGCAACGCATCCATCTTAAGTATACGTGTTTCTCAGCGCATGACTCAAAATCCAACAATTCCGAGATATTCTTATACGTTGAAAAAGCTGCAAAGCGACTGGAGATACGTCGTGGGGATAGACTATCTCCAGACCGTGACACAGGCCTTGCAGGATAAAAGTGGCGGCCTTTGCCTAAGTTACCCAAGAAATCGTAGTTCGGTCCGCTAGTGAACGAAAGCGGGTGAACACGGGGCGGGCACAGCGGCCGAAGGAGGGTCATTAAACTTGGAAGCCGGCCGGCAGTGGCCCCACTCCGGTCAATGCGGCCGAATTGCGCCACCGGCTACACCGCGAGTCACGTCGCTGCGACCGCATCGTAATCTAGTCAGTGCAGGTGCAGGCAGCCGAACAAGCAGAATACTCGATACCTTGAGCGTGAGTCACGGGGAATCCTATTGAAGCGAAGAGCTAGCATTTTATAATGCTAGCAGAATAGGCAGTACGGAGTCAGAGTCAGACATTGGCTTAGTAGCTACCGCAGCTAAGTCGTTGGTCCCGGGTAGGTTTTACTCATGCGTCACAAGCAGCAACCGGATACCAGCTTGAAATGAGGCTTCTCAGTAGTCCAACAACATATTGTACCTTCGATGGTTCTGCTCAAGTTCTTGTTTCGATAGCATATATTTACAACACTTAGGTTTATTGGATGGATTTTAGATCAACTGTTTCCCATGCTGTAGCCGTATGTGCGGCGGAGGCGCAGCCGAGGTAGATATTCAAAGTGGTGTGAATTCTCGTCACATCACTTCAATTTATCATACATGTAGGGAGGTCGCCCGAAAGTATAGGACTTGCGTTGTTACCGATACCAAACCCGATCTGTGATGTCGGCTAGCAATCTAGTATCTGACGTTACAAGCGCGAGAAACTGTTTTTGCTTCATTCATCCGCTAGTACAAAGTCACTTATAGGTAGAATTGCATACTATTGCATAAGGAGAATGCGATATACAACAGAGTACAGTAATTCCAGAATTGTGCAGTATGGAGAACGTCCAGTCGACTTCGAGCAGGCCTTTATGCATGTTGTATAATCTACATCCCCGTACAAGCACTGCACCCATTTGAGCTAAACAATACTGTGATTGACACTGATTGAAGCCTCCCCCCAATGGTGAGATTTCAGTATGGTGATGTTGAAATGGCAACTAATTACGAGAAAAAGTGGCTATGAAGTCTCTGGCCTTCCCTATGCATTGATATAAAGCGATGCATATCATTGCGGAAAGATGTGCTCGTATTGTAAGTACCCAACTCCTGGGTCAGAATACGGAACTCAAAAATGCCTTTCAGCTTCCCTCCTATCAACAGTCTACATAGAGAGGACAAAGGAGAAAAACAATGTCAAACCGCGGATAGTCTCTACCGAGTAAGATGTCTGTTCCTCTCATAGTAATCTGAGCCTTTTCAAAATGATCGAATGGCAAGAAACGACAGCCTTCTGCCAATAGGGCTAAGACGCAGAGTCAAAAAATGGCAACTGAATACCGCTGTAGTAGATTGCGGATATTGGGTGGTTGGAGTCGATCATTCGGCCTCAGAAAGCTATTGTGATACAGCAATCAGCCACCTGCGTTCACTTTTAGTTTGCTTACACTACTTGGCATGAATCCGTGCCTGACGATTAGAGTCACTGCTAGCAAATTTGGTGCCCAGTGGTCGAACTACGCCTCGCTACCATTATTCGGGTACCTTGGAACTGCACAAGAGTGTATGCGAGATCGACTAGTGCAAGCCGATGTGTCAAATATGACTTTTCATTATTCTGCTGTTGACTCAAACAAACAACCAGCAGGTAACGCCGAAGTGATTTTCGGAGCTCGCCAATGACAATCAAAGACGGAGTAGTTTACCTTGTGATGATCGTTTGATTCATCTGTAGAAGTAGAGACACAGTTAACCACACTAGATTCACATCCCGAGAGAGGACCTGATTAATTATGACAATGATACACGACCAGTAAGCCAACATGAATCTTGATCGTTATCACCGCCCCATCTGTGGACAGCTTACGATCTTGGACACTGACACGCTGTTCGTGGATACTGCGTTGCTACTTAGACTTCTTTAAATATTCTAGCAATGAATGAAGAGCTATAGGATAGTAGGTGTTGGAAAAAGTATGCATAATTCAAGTCATATCGCAGCTGACAGATCTTGGACTTGGAACAGTCGATAAATCATATATCCGAGATCTTCCGGTACGTGTTGAATAAGCAAATGTTACCTACAAGGCTACCCTAGAACCTGACACCCCAGTTGCAGACATGATGCAGATTGTGAGTGTCATGTGCAGCACTTAACTATCGTCTAACTTTCACTGAACAACTACATCGTATAGTGGCCAACTTAGGCTCCCATCCTCGAATGAAGTTCCTCGTGCTCATCGATGACCAAAGTGATGCGCTCTCCTACTGTTATTCCAAATATTGATGGGTCTGCCCCTGCTTACGTTTTTCGTGACAAGATGGATCCATCCGCTCCACAATAGCTTTCTCCATGTTGGCGTGTTTCCGCACATGTTCTCTGAACTTTCGGGCGCAGGGAGCCGACGGCAGTTGCTCGGCACTTTGGGATGCCTTAATGGTATCGCAATGGAACCCCTTGGAACATCAATGGCAACACGGTAGTTTTAAGAGGAACGACACATAGCAGATACTGTTAGACATTACTTCGAGCTCTATGATTTCCAAATTGCCAACTCTCGAAAGAGCCCCGCCTGGTCTCCTTGACTAAACCTGCATGCCTAGAACGCACTTCGTATTTAATACACGTACCCACCAAGCGAATGTTCCGAAATGGAAATAATAGCGAAGACCACCCTTAGAAAAGTATGTCTGTACAGTATTATGATTGGCATAATGTACTCCATTGAAAGTTTGACCGAGTCAGTGACAGCTCACCCTGGACTCGGATGATGCGGTGAAGATGTATAACGCATGGAGAGCCTTCAGGTGGCCAGGATCTCAGGTCAAACTACGGAGAATATTGTTGTCTAGCTGTCGATCATCCCCTGAACCAGGCACGCATTGCATTTAAACTAAGAGACATGCCCGTTGGTTGCGCAAATTCGGGGACCTTTACGTCGGCCTTGAGACGACAATGCCGGATGCAAGCAACCGAACAGGTGAATTCCCTCGGAGAGAGTGCGAATCAATCAAACGACTGTTTCAACGGTTCTAGGTCTCCAGTGCTCCACTGCTCCACTGCTATTTCAGGTGGACAGGTTCTCCACTGATACACAACATTTTTGAAGCAAATCAGCCTCGAGGGTGACCTGTCCACCGCTGCCATCGGCAGGGACTTGCCCGATCGTAGCAATCACTCGCCGACCTTGTTACTTGATTGGGTCCATAGACCCTGCATTTGGTGTGGGATCCGCTTGTATACCTATGCCAGATACAATGCCGGACCTGATGCTGCTGCAGGAGCAGTGCAATGCATGCTCAACATAGCCTGATGATAAGAGGAATTTGCGACTTTGTTCATTCAAGGCTAACTAGCACATAACAAAGCTCATGAGAGGGCTTGCCTGCTAGACCCTTCCATGATCCCCCACGCTAGGTTAGGCGGCCAGGGACGAACCGTGCCGTCCAGTCCACCGGCGTTGTCCACTACGGCAACCAATGTCACCCCTACTAGTTCCCCTGTGCTAGCATGCCCATTTAAGACCGCCAGTGTGCAACGCAAGAATCTACTACTGCCGCTTTCAGAGCGATTGGGCGAGTCGTATCTCGCTAAGTCATACGCAACGTAACTTTGCTGAGAACGCAGGTTGGTACTTAAAAGAACGATCAATCCTTTAACTCAGTGCATTGTTGTGCGTTGCTGTAAGGGAGCCAACCCCTCTTTCGATCGGGAATCTCGCGGGGTCCGTCCTACCCCCGAGTTTCGGGCAATGATAACCTTGTTTGGCGTCATTTTGGGTGTTCAGTAATTTACCAGCGTATCCATTTGGGTTAATTCAGAGGCCATCGCGCGTCGACAGCGCAGAGTCATTGGCTCTAAATCTCAGCCCTCACCGCCGTAAGCACTTGCCTGATAGTGGACGCCGCGCCACATATACATACGCGAACCAGTAATCGAAAGAATATTTAGATAGCATACTGCAAGCCAGAAACTACCCGGTGTGCTAGGTGTACATAGATCCAGGACTTTTACGCCAAGTGGGAGAATGCAGCGGAACCACTCCGTGTCCGATAGCTAGATGTCGTTTATGTTCCTCTATCCTTCGAGTAGATGACGGCAGAGGTGACAGGCCTTAAAACCCTGCGATGACGTGACACCCGTTTACGAAGGCAGTGTTGTTAAGCATAACAATATACTGGACATTATGAATTCGATTCGTAGTGTAACTTGTACGTGTCGGTGACGTCTATGATGTTGTAGAGATCATTCCAAACGTTCGCCCATACGAGGCTCTTAAGGCAAAACTTCAAGGACGCAAGGTGTTTTGAGCCCTTTGGTTCCAACACCAGTCCAGTTTGCATATTTTCAAAGAGCTCTGGCGTAGTTCATTCTGGGAAGGTCCTAGTCGGCTGCGCCCATTCCTACTCTAGGTAACGGTAATGGAGCCGAGCGACGATATCACGCACGCTCACCTATCAAATCCTTCGGGATCGCGAGGTCTTGCAGCAACGCTATGCGAGCTCTCTTTCCTATAAGGAGTGCGAGGCCTGTGACAACCTAGCTCTCAGCCAAGGACACTCGAGGGTCAGTATCAATGGTAAAAGGACTCTACGTCGGGAGGATCTTCATGCCTACCTCCCAACTTGGCTGACGTGCTGTACCAGCAGCGAACGACTGAGTTCCCGCGGCAGGTCTCTTGTCAAGGTGGCTCTGGTGGCTTATCTAGTCCCGTCGGAGAGGCGGCGACAGTGGTAGCAGGGGACGGAAGGACAAAGCACGCTTTTCAGGTTCACCGGCCGAGATCTAACCCCCCAGTCCTGGGGCGTGGGAACCCCTCGGAGGGGACTTCGCTGAGAACGGTCAAGCCTGTTCCCAATTCCACGCTGCTGGGAAACCCAAGAAGACTGCTGGGACCTCTATGATTGGTAGATGGCTCGCTTGGCTGGTTGATCCCCCCTTTGGCGTCCCAGCCGAAATATTGAAGGGCGAGCGAAGGGGAAGCTCCACCTCCTTTTCCCACAGAGGAAGACACGAGGACGCGTCAACATCCCAGGAGAACGAGTCAGTAGAGTGGATTTCAATTCCCTCATTTCAGGCACACTGCAGGTACAGATACTTGTCTACCATCTTTCGTGATGGGGCCCTTGAGTGGCTTATCCCACTGACGCAAAAAATTAAAGGTCTTGCCCAATCGCATCTCACCACCTTGGCTGCACAAGTGCACATTGATGTCACATACCGGAATTCATGTAAGATCAGGAACAGCAAACATTAGATGGGCGGCGTCATGTTACACGTTTGAAGTCAAGAACTACGTATGCTTCCGGAATTGAGATCCAAGACGGGTACCATAGCCGGTTTACCGTGATATCGGGAGGTCACCAACAGCAGTGCTTGGCGTCACGCGAGCCTGAGACTTGCAATACCATCGTTCGGTGTTCGAACATCTATGCTATGTACATGTTCATAGGGCTAAAGGGGCTACGCTTTCCTGGGTGTTTATTGCCCTGAATCGAAGAAATGATAGCCTAGATAGTCGGATAGCTGTCTAGTAGGCTTATGCACACTGTCCCAAGATTCTAGGATATTCGATTGCCACATGAAGCAAATGAGAACGATATGACATGGTGGGGCCGGTGCTCAAAGCCGCCTCCGTATTGTACAAGATACATTGGATGACGGAGTGGCCCGAAAGACATCCCGAAACCAGGAACGGACCCTGGAACCACTCCTTTGGGATTACACCGAGACACCGAAGCACATTCTCTGCCTTTCGCTCATTTTGGTACCATTGGGCAGACTTGAAAGAGTTGAGTGGTGGCCTGGACACTTCAGTCTCGTCATAATCAAATCCAAAAAATTGGGGATCTGAACGAGTTCAGTCTGGATGGTTGGGGCCTATAGCTTCGCCTGAATTTCCAAGTTCACTTTCGGAGTGTCGGACATTGGCGATGCACACCTTGGACAAAATAGGTATTTCTGGGCAATTGACCAGAACAATAAAAGTCTTAAACAGAATACGGTCGGCTGGGCTACAGCTGAACTCACCAGCATCACAAAGAGCAGTCGAGTGTGTCGTCACCGCCTTGGAAAGGTGAACGCGGCGGCGACCTCCTATCTGCTATCATCCGCTATCTCGGGCATCGACTACCACTGACTCGTGTACTTACCGAAGTCGCTGGTCGCTAAATCACCGGTACGGTACGGAACGAACCGTTGGAAAGTTCACCGGTTCATGTTTCCAGTGGATGCAAAGGCATAGTGTGAGAATTTCCCCCCTTAATTGGATTGAACAAGACTTGTTCACGGCCAACACGCGTTGTCCTATCCTGTTATCTACTCTCTAGCAGTGCCACGGTCGCATCCTTGATCGAGGATGTAGGTGTTAATTACTTAGATGACTTTGAGTTGCTTCTGTTATCTGCTTTCCCCTCCCGACCCTCTCAGGCCTCTTCTACTACAATTATTTCACTGGTCTATTTTGCGTGCAATCTTCTTTGCGGGGTTTGATGGGTGATGAATGTTGATCCTGCTCGGTCGGCAACGCTTGATGGCCGTGCCTTTCCATCTGCCCCTCCTCTGATTCTGAGGCAGGGCAGGGATATGGCCTGTTCGGTCGGCGTACCTGCGACTGACAAGCCGAGCCTTGGGTGACAAATACCTCACTTAATGCTAGGTCCTCGGCGCTACCAATTCTGTCACGAAAATTGAATTGCTCGGGAAGAATGTGCAATTCTTCAGGGTGCTAGGCTAGTGTTTTGTCCTGGACATTACAGCAGGAAGCATAAAGTGAGTTTATGTCGGCTTTCGCGGTGTTGCAGAGCTTTGTGCAGTCAGCACCTCGAAGAGGTCCCCTCTGATCTCACTCGATCGGCCATATTTCATTATGATTGGCACAATCCCAACCAATTGACTCGCTTCCAATGCAGTGGACGGACCTGCTTGTCTGCAATCAGATATGTTACCCCAGAATCCTGGGGAGCGGAGGTCAAATGCTGGCTCGGCTCACCTGGGTATGACACATTGGCACTTAACCTTTGACACATGCTGGTGCCGAACGATGCCGTCCCGTTGTGTACTTGATACTCGGATGCGATACAGCATCAGGTAGGTCGGGTCATACTTGTTTCGTTTTCAGCATGACCGGCGCAGAATCGAGCCCCATTATTCCTCGCCGTCTTTTGCCGT
Organism: Phaeoacremonium minimum UCRPA7; assembly: GCF_000392275.1. Classification (NCBI taxonomy): domain Eukaryota; kingdom Fungi; phylum Ascomycota; class Sordariomycetes; order Togniniales; family Togniniaceae; genus Phaeoacremonium; species Phaeoacremonium minimum. The sequence goes on along the minus strand of NW_006921496.1, from coordinate 66,509 downwards.
AGGTTGTCAGCGTCAATTCCTCACCGGTATGGAGACACACTGCATCATTTGCATGCTCTATCGCAGTGTCCACTCCACCCCTCGGCTCGAGCAGTTCCTCTTTTCCGCACCATCTACGAGGCTTGCCCGCATCTGTCACAACGGTCCGGTACCAAATCACTTTGGCCCATCGCACCGACAGCCACCACCAGCATATCCCTTCTTCTTCACCTACCGGTCTCTAGAAGCTTGCGTTGCGTGGCTTGGCTAAATGCATTGGCTAAAACGAAACTCTGCCACGGAGAAATTTCCCACGTGTTGCACGTCCTGGACAGGCCACTTGCGTGCTTCTGGTAGACCTTTAAGGCTCACCGGCTCCACTAGCAAGCTTGCGACCCCATCCACTACCGATGTGGCCCTGTTAGTACAAGGCAAACGCCTGAATATCTGGTCTGGTTCTTGCTGGAGCTGTCCGAGGGCATTGAAATGAATGTTGAGACAAGCCTACCAGCCGGATGCAAGGCAGCTTTCTGGAGTAGACTAGTGGTGGGGAGCGGTGGCATGAAACGATGATTCAGCAAAGCGTTCTCCGGCTTGTTACTCTCGCAGCACCGGAATATGACGGATAGCGCATTTGCGCTGTCGGGACTTGTCCTGTGGTCAAGATGTCCACCGTCAAGAGCGAGCCGTGGGTTGTTTTGGCGGCTGTCATTACACGCAAATGGAAAGAGATGATCTCTCGTCGTTTTGCGTGGAGTCAGGAACAGATAGGACCAAGGGTTTCGGCCTTTCGGGGCTGTCACTTCGGGACGCCGACGGTCTTGCGAATGTCTAGACCTGGCAGATCCATCGTATGAGAATTGCTGCTTCCTTGCTCGTTCTCCTCTCGCTCAACAGGGGCAGTCCATGTCATTTCGCTCATGTGCTCTCCATTACCTGCTGGCCCGTCACAGAATCTGAGAGCGACAGATACTCTATTAATTGTCCCTGGATGATGATGCTCCACTGTCGTCACAGGTAGAAGACTTGTATTCTTCGTAGCTTTAGTGTAGACCATATTCTCTAGCATGAATGCTGGCCCTGTGAGGCGACTTCGTTTGCCTGAATGAACAGGTTTTCAGGTCGGGCGGGCCCTTACGCAAGGACATCATGTCGAGCCCAGATTGAGTCCACACCATGCACCAAGCTGCGAAGCTTCTATCTTGAGGGGCCAGGAGAACAGGATGAATGTTAGACGAGAACTCGGCGTGCCTGTTTAACTGGGCAGTCTGACGGTAGGTCAACAAGGTGTTACTCTAGAGCTTCTGTTAGCTGGCGCATTGTAGAATGATACCCCTACGCTGCATCCATAAATCTCACTGCCCTACCACGCAGTACTGTGTAGTGTCCACCGTTTATCCACCAAAGCTGTTTCGAAGACCCAAAGGAACCTTCGAAGCTGGCATTGAGACGTGTTACTCAAGTCCATCTACCTTCAAAGCCCATGCCTCTCTGGCTCGATAATTAGACGGATGGCATGTCCGACGGTAGTGCTACCGTCAAGACGACGCCTGGCCATGCCCACTTGGCCATCTGCGCGAAATCACCGTCTGTGTGATACAGGCCTTCATAGCGAAACAACGTGGCCGAAGCCGGGTTGGAGTCATCAACTAGTGGAGTGCCGTCGCAAAACGGTATTAGCAGCGTCTGCCAAGCGGGCTGGCGTGTTTGCTTGTCGTTCCAGTCAGCCCGAAGTGAACGCCGCCAGCAAGCCTCAGAGGCGCGAAGAACCAGCCAAAGCGGCCAGTGATAGGCGCCTCCCGCCCTCTCGTAATCTGGCGAGGAAAAGGCAAAAGTACCAGAGTACCAGAGACCAGAGTCGTATCCAAGTTACGCTATACAGTCGTGGCCCCCACTCGGGGGGTCTGTCGCCCACGCCTGGTCGAATTGTAGCCTCTAGAAGCTTCATACTTGGGCACGCCTGACACATTGATGCTTGGAGAGTCCCTGTCTCGCCTGGAGAGCTTACTGCTTGTAGTATTAACACAAACAAGCAAGAGAGTTTAGTGTCTCTTTCACGGTCTCCACCCCGCGCCGTCCTGCACTGCACTGTCAAACCGTCCGAGCTAAAATAAATGCCCTATGGACGGTACAAACTTTGCCGTTCGTGGCAACCACTCACTTGCTCAGTGGGCTAATTTGGTACCAGGCTAGGTACTTCTTGACGGGGCAGGGCCTTGGGCGGTCTTGCGTCTTACTACCTGTCCAACAGGGAAGAGCCATCCGCCACGGAAAAGAGAAAAGACAAGGACTGGTACTTTGAAGAGAGTAGATTGAGAAGCCCTTGCTCGTTACGTGCTCTGGCTAGTGTACTCAAAGCCGTCGGTAACAAGGCCGAGCGACCAAGACCAGACAGAACCAGCTGCTGCTTCTGGACCATTCGACCCTGGGCCCGCCAGTTTAGCTGGACTGAAGGGAGTGCCGTACCCCTCGGTCCCCTCCCCATCCTCCTCCATCCAGTTTCGACCCGGTCATTCTTTCCTTCTCTTGACTCTTCTTCCTCTGCCCGCTGTTGCTTCAGCCCACACCCCTACCCTCCCAAGCCTACCCTCTCGGGCCGGCTCATTCTCAAGCACCCAAATGCCCACATACCTCGTCTGGTACATACCTGACATGTACGCATGTCTGCCCGGCTGACCCCTGTTCGTACATAAGTACTGTGTACAATATATACTCCGTCCTGCTGGTAACCCAGGTCGACAGGGATTATGATTTTCGATGTACGTGGGCTACCTTACATATGTCTCCGACTTATAAGTTGCTGCATGAAGCCAGTCGCCTTTGTGTGCCCTTGGTGTCTCCCATTGCACCTCTTGTACCTCCCACACCTTCTCCTACAACCAGAATCGCAACGGCATGCGAGTTTGTCCTAGCAACTGAAGCTTAAATACAACGTCACTCCCTTCTATCTATTGTCGAAGACTTGACAACCCTTCCCCAAACACTCGACCCGCACACATCTTAACTGGCAGACAGACTCGAGCGATTGACACAACCACACACCCACCTTGACGGCTACCCACTACTCCTGCCAGCTACCCACCAGAATACACACTCGTCTTTGGCACGATTGTCGACTTTTAGGTCTCGTCTTGCCTGGCGCGTTCTCAATCCGCGGAAAACCTTACCTGTAGCGCGTCCCGCCATTCTCCTTGCTTGCTTGCACCATGTGTGAATGGAATCACGTATGCTTTTACAAAGGCGGACTCCTAGCCGAATAATCCACAATCATATTATATGCTTACCACTAAAACAGATCGAATATGCTTGCGGCCATACCCGCACCGTCGCCGCAGTGTGGTGCCAGCAGTACCCGAAAACGGAGCGCAGATGTCCGCCGCATGTGACACATTTCGAGTACAGGTAAACTACCCACATCCTGACCTTTGTCATACAGGCGAGAAAGGTATGGATGATGGACAGTTTTGCTAACATAAAGTTTTCCAAAGGGGTGACGAAGTATGCAGTACGTATTCGGTCCATTTCCATATGCGAACCATCATCCGCCCGCAAGGCGCCCATGCGTTATATCCGGTTGCCTTTCCCCGGATCCAGTGGGATGGACAGCATTGTGCGGCTCAACAGCCTTGCGAGATGCCCACATCTAAGAACCTTCTCATCACATACTATACAATCTTCCAAGAAAAAACCGCAACTGACTGTTCACGTACAGGTTATTGCAAACCGCGAACTCCCGTAGCCTGGGATCCGAGTAATTACAATAGTAAATATAACGGATATCAACAGCAAAATGTCAGCTACTAATCCTCTGCTCCTCTTCATGGGCTGGTACTTGATGGGGGGCTTTCTGGAATGAGACGGATCTTGCGCCCGGGAGAAGTTCACGCCGAGAGCTTTCGATTCCGGCTGCGTGTCAAGGACTGCATGTCCTCCACGCTTCCCAAAGTGGTATTTTAAGGGTCGGCATCAATACATATCAAGCCCAAAGACCAGTCGAAGCAGTCCAAAATGTCGATTCCGGAATAAAGCTACGGTCCCACTCGAGGCTCGGCAGTAGCAACATCGAGTCTAAAGCGAGGGCATTGCTAGCAGCGGCTTGACGGCTAGGGCACTCGAACTCCCAGTAAAACAACACCACTAATGCCAGTTACTGCAAAAAGGGCTGCGGCTAGTTGCCGCGGTGCAAAGAACAAAGACATGGTTCAGCTCATTCTGGGTACCACCCTCTGACGACCAGTCCACATGACGACAGAGGAGGGAGAGGAGCTGACAGCGTGTCATGATTTACGAACGGAAGAGGCCCGGAATACAGAAAAGAAAAGAACACAACAATCTTACCAAGACTGCTGCGGTGCAAGCCTGGAGTTACAGTACGCTTTTTTGCTTTACACGGGATGGTGGGCAGAGCTATTGGTGTTTGGGCAGGGGTTTTGTTTTTTGGGGTGACCACCGCCTGTTTCTTTGACACTTCACTTTTGAGGGCCGCCCACGCGCACGCACACACGCCGCACACCCACACCACCCTCATCCAGCCACGGCCGTCCCCCACGCGGATGTCGCTCGAGCTGCGAAACCGCCAGTTACGCCTATTCTCGGCGATAGCTTCAGCCCGATCCTTTTCTAGCTTTCTCGCTAAGATTATCCAGTGCGGGTAGTCCCGGCGAGCTTGTTGGTTGGAGTTTGGCCGAGTTGCACTGCAGGCTACCGGCGCCGTTCCCCAAATCTCGGCCGAGGAGATCTATCACTTTCTCAATTGTTACGAGTCACCCTCCGCTCCGGCGTGTGGCATTGGCGGCTCAGGCGCAGCAAGGGACTTGGGAAATGAAATTCAGGAGTCACAAGGAAAAGCAACAGACTAAGCAAACGGAAAAAAGCAATCAACCAACAGAAATCGACACATCAGCAACAATGTTCCCCAGCTTGCATTCACTGCTGTGATGGTGTTTCAACGGCTCACCGCACCCAGCCCATCACTTTCTGATGATGCATTTTACAGGGGCCGGTGCTGTTTTCTTAGATAGGCGTTGATTTATGGATCACACGAAACCCAGGTGTCTGGTCTACATTGGCGGGCATGTGATGGCATGGGTCGAGGGGACAGGTGTAGTTCCTAGCACGGTTGGCGCCTGGTTTGATTTCGTCTCATTCAAGAGAAGGGACATTGACTTCATTGATTTTTGCGATGAGATCTGGACTGTTCGTCTTAAGCAGTGGCGTCTTGTTCAGCCGGCGTTCTTTAAACATTGCAATTGCACATGGTGTCCTATCGGAGGTCATCAAACAGGAACACAGAATAGACAAGGTCATACTTCTTACTCTTCGCAGCAATCTCTCGTTCTAGAAGCTATCTCTGTAAGGAATGAATGCCATCCTTGAGTACCTGAAAGAACCCAAGCGCCCTCGGTCTAAGCGATGCCCGGCCTACCGTGTCATTCGATGTCTATCTGGCTAGGTCTGCGTGTGCCATGTATGATCAGGCATTTTTCGAGGATTACAATCCTGGTGCTGTATTACTACAACCCGTCATGCTTCCGTTACTGAGGCATCGTCAGAGTGAAACGCGTACCAGTGACTTTTTCCCCTCAACACCATATCATAGCTAATGAAGAAAGGGATGTTAACACTAGGATCTTGCGATCTGATCTAGCCGGCCTCTTGGCAGGCTCGAGGCAGGTCTCTGATTGCTCTAGATTGCTCTTTTAGTGGCTGTATGACGCTCAATCACGGCGTCTTCTCCAGGTACTAGTGGGGGACTTGCTCTCGAACCAAGTTGGAGGCTGTGCCGTGTGTGACTTTCCTGAGTCTCAGGATTCTGACGTTCCTCGAGTAACTCTAGACCAACAGAGACCGGGGGCCCTCCCTGTGGTCGCTTACAGCAGACTTGCAATGGCAATGACTCCGGTCTCAAACTTAGTCTACAGTAGCAAGTGTGTTGCTTTTTTCTCTTCTTCGCCGCCTAACTTTGAAAGATCTAGGACTACCTACTGAGGCAAAGCCATGTCAACATGCAGTGTTTGCCAGCCCAAGACAGCATTGACCGTCAGGCACGGCGCTTCAATTGGCGATCTTCAGGCAAGCGACAATCTGGACCTGCGCTGTCGATGGCATGTCTGCAGTCGCACAACATATTGGCTGTCGTGTAACAACATTTTCACTTTTGCCTCCGTCAAAGACATCCATAGACGACAACTTATAAGAAGGAAATTGGGGGATGGGCAGCAATACATGCTGTGTAATCACTGCCAATGTTGTATCCTCACTCCCTTCTTCTCTGGCATTGATTTCTTGCAGCATGTCCCACTAATCCCAACCACGAAACTGGTCAATCATTCACATCCCGACACGCAACGCGTTCTAATTCACCAAGGAGAAAATAGCCCCGCGTGTAATGCAATTACACGCATACCGGGGCTCACCATATCATGACTTACATGATACGCATACAGCGCAGGATATCGACACCACATGTGCGACTTCGGGCATGGAGGCTGTCATCATCGTCATCTTCATGCTGTCACACAGGCCGAGGATGATGGTGACACGGCAAACACGTGGGAGAATCTCTGCCTTCGAAGTAGAGTTCAAAGTGAGGCTTACCTTTGTTATTGACTATTTTGTATGTCCATCCCAGAATCATGTCCTACTTTCACACTCACAAGCTTTCTCGAACCGACAAGTCTTCGCGACTTGTACCAGACCACTTTCGCAAAACTGTTCCTACACTACAAGCTGATCCTTCCCGCGCATGACCCTCAGCCCCTGGTCAAGCCTGGTCAAGATACTAAGCAAGGAAGAGCAAGGTCTACATGCCACGATTCCGATTCAGATTTCGATTTCGGGACGGGGCGTATCGTGATCGGGCTTCTTGGGCTTTGCATATGCTAGTGGGTACTGCAAACTTTTGACTTTGCTTGTTAGGCTCTACCGACACCACCATCTAGACCACATGCATCTCGTGTCTGCCTTTTGATGCTTCCACGGGGTCACTACTACACCAAGATGTCATTAGCTTCTAGACCACCACAGACCTTTCCTTCTTGTCCACCATTCAGGAGCGCTTGTGCCATTGCATCTTGCATGTTAGCAAGGGTCGTAGGGCTTTTTAGTTGCCTCCCTGCGTCGCGCCGCTCATGCAATACAATCTGGCATTGCTTTTTTTCTGTCTCATTTTCGTCTGTCAAAATCCCAGCTGGCGTGGCTGCCCTTGTTGATTAAGGTTTGGTTTACGTAGTGAGGAATGGCTCATGAGCTACCGAGGACTGATCTGATTTCGATCGACTCCTTGTGACCTAAACGTGACGCTCCAGTGTAGTAAGCCCCTCCTCTAGGCTCCAGGTGTCCTGGGATCATGCCAGAGCGAGGGGTCAGGTGTGTGCTAGCAACACGACGAGAACAAGTACATCGCAAAACGGCGTTACGATGCAGGCGACCGTTTTGTTTCAGACAAAAGATTGAGCTCTCAGCGTCGCAAAACGCAGACGCTCGGAAGAGACCTAGACTAGACGACTTTGATCGAATTGCGTGGTCGCCGATTCTGATTGCGTGTTTTGTATCCATCCCGTCCTGTTTCCGCGATGCTAATCAATCCCCTGAACTGGTAGTTTCTCTCCGGTCTCCCAGTTTGGCATGGCGAAGCCGATAATGACCGGGGCAGGCAATTGTGACTGCCGACCTGCCGCATTTAAGATAGCTACGGCGCGCGCGGCGCGCGGCGCGCGTGAGAAGCTCTTTCAGTGTGGACGGGCTTGCAGCAAATGCACCAGGGCACGAGCTTCGACCCCGGAGTGCGTTACGGTACCGCGCGCCCGGCCCCATACCCTTGTCGTGCATTTGCCAGAATCTAAGATAAGGAGAAGCATCCGGAGATAGGAAGATAGAGAGTTGAATCGCTTGACACATCATGAACTTCAACGCCAAGGTTGTTGTCTGTCATACTATGCGATGAACGATCCGTTGGTGGTCTGTGGAGCTACAGTGCCCTAGCTCTGGAGATTTGATGTTCAGCTGCGCTTGTCAGACATTGTCATTCCAGCAGAATCCCGAGTTTTCGGTTCCCGATTTCTCCACAAAGATCAGAAACAGTCCCGCTTGGTGTCAAGACTATCATCTGTCACAAATGATAGCTAGCGATCAGCTACCGGCAATATGGGGCATCGTTACATATTGACGACATTTGCAGTGATCTCCGGTACGAAGGAAGGTCTATACTTCGAGGAGTTGACTATGTGGGCTCCTCACCCTGCTTCATGAGCAACGCGGCTCGACAAACCCCACCTCATGTGGAAAGAAGCTGCGACTTTCAGAACTTACGACTTTTCAGATTGTCTCCCACGAAGCATATCCCGACGCCGCTATTGCACAAGAATCGAGCGATTGGCTACCCGCTCTCCAACCGCGTCCTCCTCGGTGAAATCTTCTAGCCCCTGGAGTAATATCCCCTTAGGGGCGCAACGTCGGTGAGAAGACCAAGCAAATCAGGTGACGTATATGGCCTGTAAGTTCTGAAGCACGACTCCACTAGCGAGTCTCCAAACCGTAGGGAGGCATGGTATGAGGACCGAGTCACAATTAAGGTAATATCAGCGCAGTTAAGCATGTCTGTCCACTGCATACGTCAAAGAACCATTCAGTGATTTTAGCGATTTCCGGCAGCCGAAACCGCACTTCAAGAACAAAGGGCGTGCGGTGGTGCCGGTCGTTTACGGGTCAATCAGCAAGCTTCCTCCTCCTGGAAGGAAAGCTCCCGGATCTACATTGAGAGCTTTTTTCTCACCGTTGATCTTCTTGTTCTCCTTCCGATCACACCTTGTTGACAATCATTCTGAGCTTCAGACGAACCTGCGGGAGCCATTCCCGCTTGTCATGCCTACCAAGAACTCTTGGGCGTTGGCGCCTGAGGTAATTTTCAAAATGCAACCGTCCATGATAGGCTCTCCCCTCTTTGTTTGGGGAAGATTCCATCGCGTGCTTTTCGACGGGTTTAAGTCCTCTTCGTTTCGTTAGACCTAGTTCCGCTCCCGCTCCTACTGCCATTTCTCAGCTGTCTTAGCATCCCCAATCCGCTGTCCGACTACCCGCCTAAATGGCATGCATTGCCGTGCATCCAAGCGATGTCGGATGAGCCATGAACGCCTTGGCGAGCGGTTGAGCCGTTCCCTCACCGGTCTCCAGGGAGCACATCACCACAAGTGTGGGGCTACGACTACCCGCGAGAGCAGTGGACGTGACAGCTCAAGGTACGTTCAATCCCTGAACGACATGTCTTGTCCCTAAGTCACTACGGTGTTCGTCGGCTTCGCTTGCAGATTCATAGTCACCGAGCTGTCGAAATAAGTAAGAACGCCTCAATAAAGAGTGGCTGCACAAGTTCTCAACATTGCCGCTGTTGTTCTACCTCTGTAACAATGGCTTTCGGGCCTTTCCGAGAACTCAAGCGCTTGTCGAGCGTTAGCCACTGGTGGCTTGGACAGGTCTAGGCTACTAGGACTGCATTGACGCGACGACGCATGCGACTTTCGCAGCCCTGGTCGGCGGAATATGCAGTTTGGAGAAGTCGTCTCCACGCCGGTGAAGCTCTTTCGAGAAGCACTACTGGCACGATCGGTCGCAGTTCTGACATGCAATCGGTGCAGAAAGCGAGGGGCAGATTGAAAGAGGGGGTGGATGCGTGAACCGTGTGATAGCAAGGTTCGTGCGCCCAGAGCCCCTGAGATAACGGGAAGCCGGCGAAGTCGCCACTGTCTTCTGTTTCTTGCGACCGCATTTGCCTTTCATCAGGTGCGATTCTCACAATTCAGCCCCAGGTCACCTCTTCCCCTCTCTCAAAAATACGCGCGGCATGTAATGGCGACGTCTAGCACGATCCAGGTTAGAGAGCGGCGCCAACCGCGATTTGCACCGTTTACAACGTGCCGAACGGTGCCCTTGAAAGGCTTTCTTCCATCATGGGTTTACGCCCCTAAACTGAAGCGCATGAGTTTGAGAGTTGGCGGCATCAAACCATGCCGTCTCGTACGACCAAACCCCTACGTCTACCCTTCAGCCCAAGATTTCCCGCAATACCGATTCATCGAGGTATATGAAGCATGTTATGCTCCATATCGACGATGACTCGGAGTCGGCACGATTGGCGATATTCGCCTTTCGGCTTCTTTGAGGTGATCTGGAAGTCCCTGAGAAATCGTGGGATTCCGCAACGCCTAGGCTTATGTATTCCCAAGGGGGTTGTCACGGTGCAAGTTCACTGTGTACAAGCTTCAGAAGTCATTCTTGAGACGATTCTAGACCATGCGACAATTCCTGAGCATTCAATCATGTCAGCTTCGTGCGATTTCTTGCCTGCTCCGAAGGAGCAAAGCCGGCATTGACAAGGCGGCATCTACGAAAATGGACCGGTCGCTAATGACTTGTTGGTGATAGGTGTGTCGCACCTGCGCCGCTGCTGCTTATGAATGTGATGTTCACATGCCAAGGGTGTCTGCAGGTGAGCTGCAAATACTCACCGAGTTCCTAAAATGGTTATCACTCGTGGAAGTTTCCCCTTTCCAGGATTCAATTATGTTGTCGCAAAGGGCTACCAGATAATCCCAAAGGGTCGTCTGATGCAGTCAGAGTCGCCTTCAAGCTATCATGAAGTTCATGATTGAAACCGGTGAAGTTCTCACCGTAGGAATTGGAATGGTTCTCAGCCAACCATCTGTGAACATGGTGGCATCCCATGTCGACACTTTCGCGATACCTAACTTGGCGTTTCCCCCACGCTACTGTCGCATACCATAGCGTATGAGGTAATGGGTTCGCACTAACAAAATCCTGGTATGCTAGATTATCTTCTCACCGTTCTTGCCCACTGACCTTGAGGGTGGTAAGATAAGCTGTCAAGATCCTTCCCAAGATTTCCTCCCGTCTCACATCAGCGCTCCACAAGGTTGGACGCATGCGCGGGGGATCCGGCCGGGGCCTTCTGCACCTTCCCGGGATAGCCACGACCGGCATCATCATCCCGCAAGAGTTCGGTCCGACGTGGCCGTCTCTTCATCTCGGACACTTGTGATATCTCTTACACATTGATTCGGGGTAAACAATTCTCCGGATTGCGGCAGTCATTTAACTAGGAGTTAGGCATTTACAGAAGGAAGGCTCGAAAGACTTTAAGACCATTCCTCACGATAGAATAGTGAAGGAGCGTGGGGGTCCAAGAGTTGAAGACCTCGTTGATTCACTTTACCCTCAAGGTAAGTGATGATACGTAACATCAAGACTCGCGAAGAGCAAGAGGAAACAAGATCCTCCACGAATCAATATGCCATAGATGTATCACACCGTAGACTGCTTAATTACAAGTAATAAATAGTATAAGTTAGAGATCACACGTCTTGCTCATTAAGAGCTGACAAACGTTGGTTGCTTGATGCCTGTCAATCTGGGCAAATGTGACCTTTCGTCATGGCCGCTTTTGCCTCACATCACAATTGTCATGCTTTCTTCCATCAATATTGTCTCGACGCCATGGAATGAGAAGTCTTTCCTTCACTTTCACTATGAAACCTTCCTCGCATAAGGTGTGTAGAAGTCGGTCCAAGATGTCCCAGCTATTAACATGGGAAACATGTTTGATCGTTGAAAATAGTAATTGCCTCCGTGTGGCTTGCATGAGCACTCCCCCATGTGATAACCCTTGTCCACCGACACTTTCTGAAGCCCCTGCGCTGACGGGACTCTGTGGCAGTGATAACCGAAGCCAAGGCGGATAGGGACGGCCCTTTCCATCATCGCCATTATACGCGCGGGATGAACTTTCCTAATCGGACTGCTATTCAGCAAGGCGGTTGAAGGGGATGCGTTTCAATTTCCGTGTGACAGCATTGCAGAGTGACGGGCTTTGCTGTGTCTGTACCAAAACGGCACGACAAGTGACATGTAAAAATGACACGTCTCTTCCACTATCAGGATACAGAATCATTCACACAGAATCATTCACACGGAAAAAGATTTGCGCACCACACAAGAGCTGGCAGCATGATGAGCAACAGCGCTTTACCAAAGTCACATGACAACCTCGTCTACCAGCAGCGGAGGGTTGCACCATACGGTGTATTGAAAAAGCAAAGACCGCATGAACGCAGATGGGCCACAGGGTGTGGTTGGTTGCCAATGAAACAAACGTTCGCCATTTGGGATCTATTTCGATCAGCTGCATTTAGGTGGGGGCTCGCGCGGTGAATTCCGCCTGTCGCATAGAAGGAAGGCATTGCTCGATTGAGTCGTTTGCATAAAGTTTGCTAGGGACCGATGTCATAGGATGATGATTCCTGTTGCCGCGGGCGCCTAAGGTGGTACGAGACCTGATACATACGTTTCCTGGTCGTTGCAGAATCCGGAGTACATGTTGTTAAGAGGAACTGTTCTCAGAAAGCAGCCTTAGCCTTGGCTATTCGTCAGTGTTCCGTTATTCAGTTTGCTGTGTTGGATATCTGTGGTTGTCCGATTTTCAAAAGAAGTAAGTGTTCCGTTCGAAGGCGTCTGGGAGGTAGATACGCGGACTTTGAAAACAAATGGACAAGCACTTTCAAGGATAACCTAATTACTAAATATAAAGTCTACGGTACAACCGCCGTAATTGAATTGAGTACCCAATACTTCGTGACGAGATCAGTGCACACTCGTCCGTATTTCGAGTTCCCCTTTGAGCCTTGTGCAGCAAAGGCTGCATGACTTGACGGCCTCTGACAGGGATATGTACAGGGGTCACCATACCGTCGGTAGGGCTGCCGATTTGGCTGAATCCTGTTTTTGAAGGGTGTGGTCACCTTACTTTTTCCCAGCTTCGATGATGGAAGAGAACGATCCTCACCAGGCGAGGCATACTTTCCAAAAGACCGGGAATCTCATTTCCTCATCTGCAGGCGTTCGCTCCGTGTTGGAAACAACGCAAGATCGAATACACTAGTTTGGGCGAGGCTGTACATGAATTAACTTGATTCATACCAAGAAAACCGTTTGGATCGCTCTTAGATCTTAATGCAACACGGGAAATCTAGAATGGTGTGGGAGATCTGTGGTTGGGAGACAAGGGTGTGAAGTTCAGCCACGGCGCGGGCTATTATGACATGTCGCGCTCAACAACTGCCGGGAATACGAATTTGCAAGGTGATCAGAGCTACGGCTGCGTACATGGTCCCTACCTCGTCGCTTTTAGCCTCGATTCGACGTGGACAACAAGCCACAAGCGAGTCTTTCAGCAAGGTCATGACACAACTTATTGGTGGCTGGGCCCTAATGTCCGCCCTATTCTAGCCTCGTGAGATATGTGTGGTTGTAGGGTGTTTGCCATTAACCAGGCTCTTGGGGTCCCCTTCCTGTTGCGCAAGAATTTTCCAGTTGCTACATCCAATTCTCAAAAGACTAGTCCCAAACCGCCCATAGCTGCATATGTCATTGTCATCATGGAAGTAGGTCTGTTCTTGGCTGCACATGATCAGAAACAGCTGCGTACGACACACCATAGCTTCCAGGCAGGGCCATGGCATAAATACAGACACTTAATACGTCGACGGGATGTGATAGTGAACGTGTCATCAAACTTGATCCTTGCCGCCTACTTTACATTCTCGTAGCCTCGAGTGGCAATTTGCACCCTCATCCTGGGGAAGTCATTCCTTTTTCTTGCCTTCCTGGAGGAAGCTTGCATACACTTCGCCACTAACAAGGCGTCCATCAGGCAGCTCCTTCTCTGTCGCACGAACATGCCATAGAAGCAATGGGTAAATAAGATCACAGGAAACCGTCGTGTAGAGAAGAAACATTCCGAAAGGGTTCACGAAATATCCGTGCGCTTCAGGCCACCAATACCATAATATGCCGTTGCAGCCAACCATTCCTGCAAGCGTCCCGATCGTCCTGCAGAACCTATTTCAGGGGTGTCAGCCGGATGCAGCATGATGATTCCGGTGCTTGGACATGCTGCTACACAGATATGCGGAGGAACATTGCCGTGAGAGTCCTTGAAAGTAACAGGTCTTGAGTAGCACGTGTCTTGTTAGGCCGACTGAAGCTGAATGGTCCCATGCCTAGGCTGTATCATTAAGGCAATGAATTCGCGGATGATTAATCCTACGATATCGTTGCCAGGGCCCGACTGCCACTTGTTGGTGGGACCTTGGTTTGATACTCCATGATGGCATAACTGAGGCCATAATGTCATGTTCAAGTCTTGCTTTGCAATACCATCCGTCGATTCATAGGAAACACAGGCATCTACTTCAAAGTAATGAAATAAGAGCCACTTACCAACTTTTGTAGTCCGTACCGCCGGAATGCCCTCGGACCGCGAGCATCATCAAACTTCCCGCACTACCCAGTAGTCCATTCACTGCAGCGGACCAGAATGCGATCTCAGTCGTGTCAATGCATTCTACTCCGTAATACCACTTTCCAGCCTTGTCGCCATGTCCAATGCCAGGACGACTCAGCCACCACCTTGCGAAAGACCACTGTCCTAGGACCCCGACAGCTACAAGTGCCGCAAATATCCATGCCATCCACCGCCCTATCCACGGGCTTGCCGTCCACTCGTTGGGGGCGAAGAGTATGGTGGTGTAGATCAGCCCAATATCCAGCAAGAGCCACACTGCGAAGCCGACGAGCTCCAGCCATTGCTCCGTCACGTAGAACGCGTAGATGATCTCCCATGCCACGTTGAGTGCTAGCACCACCACCGGCAGGCCGTAGGACTTGGTACGTAGACTCCGTCGCGTCACCAGAATGTAGAAAAGGTCCCAAAAGATCACGCCGATACCGAGCACACCTGTTGAAGCCGGCACAACCCACGAGGGAACATGCGGTGGTGATATGTCGCTAGAACCCATGGTGAACGAAGCAGAAAGTGAATGCCGGTGATTCTATGCTAGGAGTACTTGCTTTCGTTCGAATTGAGAGAGAAAAAGTTGCACAGGCGTGATGGTTTTGGACGTCGCGCTTTTCAGTCGTGCCACATGCTTGCCGAAATTGTCATCTTTTTTTAGGGCGGTCGGGCGTTGGCCACAGATCCACCGATCTTTCACCGGTGCAGATTGGCCGTGACCGCCGTTCTCAGGTGTTTCGCATTCAATCATCCGATCATGTAACTCTCATCACAACCTGACCAAGCTGACGCTGCTTTCTTAGCTATTGTGCATGCATCACTGCATACAGAATAACGGCTTTTCAATTATTATTGATGGCTAAAAATCTGAATGCACTTGGAAAGCGCCTCAATCCGTTTGGTCTCTTCCGTACCGCGGAGGGATAAACTACACACACTTTCTGAGTATCATTGATATCAATGCAATATTACCCTAGCGACCATGTCGAACTACTCATAGGAAGAGCTTAGTATTTTATGTTAGGGGCAAAATTATGATTGTCTTGCTGTTACAACTGCAGTCAAAAGGTAGCTATCTGAAGCGGGCTTTTAGATGTCATCGAAGAGTTGATAGCAGAGACCCATATACAGCTCGTTCAAGCTCATCAAGGAGTTTGTTCACGACTGGATCTGGAAGCGGTAAGACATTCAACACGAGTGTCGCAGCGATTCCAGACTCAGGGTCAATCCACTAAATGGTCAAAAGTCAGCCAGTATGCATTTGTGTAGAATGAAATTGCTTACCCAATGCGAATTCGCCATTCCTAGCCACATCATGCTCCCTTTGCGCCTTTTACCTGGAGCACCATC
Source organism: Phaeoacremonium minimum UCRPA7 (assembly GCF_000392275.1). Taxonomy (NCBI): domain Eukaryota; kingdom Fungi; phylum Ascomycota; class Sordariomycetes; order Togniniales; family Togniniaceae; genus Phaeoacremonium; species Phaeoacremonium minimum. The sequence goes on along the minus strand of NW_006921496.1, from coordinate 50,818 downwards.
CATGTTGATGATGCCTCCAATGCCGTGGTTCAAAGGCATCCCTGGTTCGAATTCAGACACGTAGGCATCATGAGATGCGTCCATGGTACTTTTGAGCATCGTTCTCTGGTCCTCATTGAGCTGCGGTCGAAACATTTCCTCTGCTGTCGCTCCCTTGACGATGCCATCTTTCTGGAACGCTTTGAGTAGCGCTTGCAGTACCTTTGCATGATCGGTGGCAGTTGTATATAAGCCCGCGCCACCGCTCTCTACAGGTGGCTCTGCAGGAACAGGATGAGGGCCGCCATTTAGTTCGCCTGTGTTCGCATCGCGGAATGAACACTCTACTCTTCTTCCTTGTATATGCTGTAAAGAATTGCGATGGAATGTCGTATCATTCAACCCGAGTGGGTGGAATATGTTCTCCGTCATATAATGACTCAGTGTCTGGCCAGTGACTTTTTCTAGAGCTTGCGATGCCCAGTCTATGGCGCTGCCATAACACCATCCTTCTTCTGGAACGAACTTGAGAGGCGTATTCCAGCCGTCAAGTGAATATTCTAAGTTGGTTGCCGTGCGACCAACAGCCTTGGACCATTTCACGAGATCAGGGTCGACGATGTCATAAGCCAGACCAACCGTGTGCGTAAGAAGGCTCCTACATTGCGTCAGTTACTGTCACAAAGGTGTAGCTGGGCTTTTGGCGAGTCTTCTCGCGCTTACCGTAGGGTGATAGGCTTGGTATTGTCATTTAGTATCGGTACATCATTCCCGTCGAAGCCTTGAAGGACTTGCATTCGTGCTAATTGTGGCACTATTTGCCGCATATCGTCGTCGAGGTTGATGAGATTCTTCTCGACCAGCTGCATTATGCAGGTGCAAGTAATGATCTTTGTCATTGACGCAACCCATGAGCAGGAGTTGGCTGTGAATGCTGGCGCATCTGGAGAGATTCCTGACCGACCTGCAGCTCCTTCGTAGATTACCTCTAATCTAATCAGCAAACGCTCAGAATGTATATGGAGTTGCCCTCCGTGATACTTGCCATCTCTGTTAACAACAACGAAAGCTGCGCCGAGTATCCTATCTTTTGTTCTGTCGCCGGTGGCGACGTACGCTTCCAGTATACTATCGAGTTTATCCATGTCGATTCATCGAAATGTCTCTCCTCCTTGCGATCTATTTTGCCAGATCGAGCTGATGCCCGTGGCGCCGTTGCAATGGAGTTGAACGTGGATGTCGATCGTGGATGAAAAGGTTCAGTCCTATCACGCCTTAGCTCAGCGATAAGCACGGATGCATGCTCAGCTCAGCTAATGGCCTAGATTGATCTGGGCTCCTGGGCTTTTCTTGCAAGCTAGCGCGATGCAACTCGAAGTTACACCTCCTGTGCATTACAGTCTATCACGCATGCCGCTGCTGTCATTACAGAAATGCTTATTTCGTCAAAAGATTCATCTTCCTCGCTTTTGCAACGCATAACAAGGCATTATATGCTATGTCTGCAACCCAAACTGCTTGACTTATGAGCCCCCAAGATATCCTCCTGACCAGTCCCCATAATCTATGTATATTCAATATTTATACTGCCCGCTCGCGATATTTGCTATAGCCTCCGGACAGTTCGCGCAGGCCCGAGGGCCTTCCACTATTGCTATGTCGACCTATTTTCACGCGACAAGTTGTCCCGTCAGCTTATAACCTTTGCCACTCGTATGTACGATGTAATTAACTTATAGATTTGATGTAGACAAAGTCAGCGATCAAGTCGACCTTCTTCAACACGGCAATAGCACAGTCAATTCCAGCGGTGCCCAGGACATCGAGACAGGAGACTACCGTGCATCCATAAACTACGGCACCGGAAATGTCTTCGTATTCTGAGATGATGTTTCCAGCCGCATCTGTAACTATGTGGACGCTGTCCTCGACGGTGTCCGAGAGCTGATCAAACGCGTCTCCAATCTCGTTACCGATGTTTTCTACGCCCTGCAAGAGATCGCCAAAGAACCCACGCTGTTTAGTAGGGATAGTAGCCGAAACGGCCAGTCCTACAAGGACGGCAGGGAGAAATAGATGGCGAGCCTTCATGGCGAGTAGGTACTGGATTGGAGGCCAGAAAGAGCAATGAAGGAAACAGATAATGAAAGACTCCTGGAAGTGTGAAAGAGCATCAACAGACCTAGCGAATAAACAAATGCTCGTGTGCATCGGAATGCTGGTTGAATATGGACTGCTGTAGCTATGAATCTATATGCATCGTGATGCTATAGGGCTGTCGCTCCCAGATTCAGCCTGCTGCGACGACATTAAACCTTTGAATGCAGGTGCCTCGACGATAGCCCTTTGGAAGGACCCAGCCAGAGTATAGACAGTCAGAATTCAGTTTGCAAGAAGAGTAGATACACCGATTCACAAAAGACTTGAAGCATGCTGCTACAACGAAACCAACAATCAAGCTCCCAGCGCTTGGTAGCGTTCGTGGGTTGGCTGCTTCGTGTTCAGCCTCAGTATCATGGCCGGGCAGAGAGCCCACCGTCCCATGGGTCTACCCACGGCCAAAAACTAATAGGAGTCGAATTTCCAGTTCAGTCTCATATGAGACAGGCGAGGTCTAGTCGCTAGCCGGCCGATGCGGCGGCGTTGAACATGCGTTGTTCGTGGCATCTGGGCGCTTAGCGAAGCCCAAATTTGAACATGTTACCACTTTCCGACACAGTCTTAGCTTGTTACTATTACAATTGATGGAGAATTTGATATCATATATTGTACATTAATTCCGTAAGTCATCTGTCGCCTTGAAGCCACCATCTATCCTTCCTTGTCAACCTCTCATGGCCGTGATTGCTCGCCGACCCTGCGCCGTGTGTTCTCAAACGACCGTTAATGCGACCCGCGCCACCGTCGCATCTTCAGAGCCGCGGTGCCGCAATCAAATGCCCCGCAGCCTTAGCAACCTCTTGTGGTAGGAAGTGCCCAGTCTAAATCGTGCAACCAACCACTCTGTAGTGCCCATGCAATCGTTGCTACATGACATGAGGCTGCTTGTAAGTTGCGTGAGCTGCCTCGAAACTGCGGCAAGAAGGCCGTTTCAATCGGACCGGCAGATTAACGACGATTCTTTCCATTCAATAGGCGGTCGACCATCAACCCTCCGATCGTGGCTCCGGCCGTGTGCCGTGTTTTCTTCCTCCCAGGGTCTTTGTCTACCATGACGTCGATCGCCGCAGCACTAATCGCTGCTGTCGCAACTCTGGCACCTTTCGAGCCAACCCAACCACCAGGATTTTTACGCTGCTTGATAGCCTCTAGAGCGCCGGCGGTCAGAGCCGCCCGCACAGCTTGGTCTGTTTTCGCACTGCGGTCCATGCTCAGGCTACGGGATGACCTGCGGGACGGACTGCGGTGCCGTGTCGCGCTACGGTGCCGCCGAGTGCCGCCGCTACGGGTAGACTTCTGCCTTCTAGATCTTGGAATGTCATCGTAAGAGTCGTATGAATCGTAAGAGTGGTCTCTATAACGGTGGTCATTCCCATTGTAGCTTGAGCTTCGATATCGTACTGGCGACGGCCTGCGTCCTCGACCTCTCTGCGAGTCCCGGGTTGTTCGTGGAACATCGTCATAACCGTCGAGTGAATCTCGCCTTCTCAGGCGGTTTCCTCTTTGACTTGAGGGCATATTGAGTCTTGTTTGACTTTCGTGAGTGAATCTGTCATTCAATCCCTTCTGGGTGAAGAATCACACCACAGGCTAGGCAAACAGGATTCAATGGTGAATAGTCAATATAACTAGATTGAGATGCCTTGACGGCCGTCGAGCAGGATTGCACCCTCCGACATCATCCTGCTGTGTCTGCTACGTAATACGTCGCCGCTTTTTAACTTGGCGATCGTGCATTAGTGCTAGAGCACTCTGAGAATGTTAGTGGTTGGAGAGGGGAGCGCTGACGTTACGCTGGACACCGCCTAAGAAGGCGGTCATTCACACAGCCGGCACGACGAAGCCACATCCTGGCCGCCACTCCATGTCAAGTAAGTAGTCCTTGGTGGACCCCTCCGGTAAGGCCCCTATGATCTCATTGAACGGTCTGACAAGCCACGAGCGATGATCACAGGAAGCAAGAAATGGCGGCGTGCCACCAGTCACATTTTGCAGACCTTAGCACTCTTAGATATGAACATGAACACATAGTATGTCTTATCCTCGAGACACACCGTCAAAGTAAACCAGTCACCCTGTATTACTCGGAGCCTCACGCATGTGGTTGGCACAAGTGTGGGCATATGCTGCGAACATCCGAAAGTGAAGCGTTCCTCAGGGGCGGAGATGGCCTTGAATGGGTTACATCGAAAAATGTAGACCGCACATACACATGCTCCGGTTCTTGGTGATTGCCAATCTTGAAAAATGCCCTCCTACCTATCTGACAATTCCTTGGCACTTCTCGTCGTGGAATGATGTTGCCGCTTGTCAATACGTTAAGCAGTATCACTTCGAACATTTGGGGCTGCATGCGCTCTATTCACCTTCATTGATCTAATCTGTCTTTGCGGTGATCTGGTATCTTCTACACATTTCATCTATTAACCGCCCCCATTTATTATTTTCCTCGCCATACATAATCTTTCTGAGCCAGTCGCGAATCTGCAATGTATAGGGTGCCTTTAGGACACCATCCTCCACCGCTCCAATCTTGATGTCTGCGTCGCGATATCGAATTACCCCAACTGGGGCAATAAAGAACTGGGATTACCAAGTTAGACCAGTGTCACGAAGGCCAAGTGGAGAGCAAACATACTGCAGTACCAGTTACGCAGGCTTCAAGCAACCGCCCCTCTTTTGAGGCCTCAACAAGCTCACCCATTGTGATTTGTCGCTCTGCAACGTCCAGGCCTTCTAGTCCGTTGGTGCCATCTGTCAGTCGCTCTTTCGCTAGCTCCAGAACGCTCTTCCGTGTCACGCCGTCCAGGATGATGTCTCCAAGCGGAGGTGTCAGCAGCTCCGGCCGCCCACTCTCCTTATTCCGGATGATGACAAAGAAATTGCTGGCCCCGGCCTCCGTCACGTTATCCTCGGGGCCGAACAGCCATAGAACTTGAATGAAGCCTTGTTTGTTGGCTTCTTCCTGTGCAACAAGTGTTGGCGCGTAGTTCGCACCAAGCTGTCATAATGAATCAGCGGATGTGTTTCCAGAAAGGGCAACAATTCACCTTTGCGTTTCCGAAACCACCAGGCCACGCCCTGACTTGTCCATTGCTGCAGAGCAGCTTGAGCCCGGGACCAGCCTGTCCAAATTGTGGGAAGAGCACAGCGATGACAAATAGAAGAGCCTCGCTTGGTCTGCTAACGCCCAGAGCTGCACTCGTACCAATGATGGCTGGCCGAACATACAAGAAAGTACCTTGGTCTGGGAGCCACCGTGGTCCGTCAACAGCCAGAAAAGACTCAATCAACTTGGCTAATTCTATAGGATCGAAGTCAGGAAGGCCCCCTCGAAGCGACGAGACGCGCAGACGCGCACAGTTCAGCTCTGGACGAAAAAGTCGTAAGCGGTTGTCAGTTCCTCGATACGCCTTCAAACCCTCGAAACATTCTGTGCCGTAATGTAGCACACTCGTCGTCGGCGAAAAGCTGAAGTTCTCATACGGTCTAATCTCTGGGTTTGCCCAACCAGCTTTCTGAGTCCATGTCACCGTCAACATGTGGCTGGTCGTGTAACTTTGTGTGCGCCGGATGGGGTCATCTGCCGCTGGGACTGGGGGCTCCTTCCCCGGAGACAGGAGGGTCGTCTTCAGCAAGGATGCATCCAGGGGTTGGATAGTGGGGCCAAAGCCATTGCTGTCATTGATTGCAGAGGGCGCCATGACACTGCCTGTTGCTGGCTTTGAAGAGATGAGTTGGGACGGATTCCAATCACCCAATTGACCGCTGCAAGGGCTCGTATCAATAACCTGTAATGCAGTTTCGTCTCCTCGTAGATTCAAATTAACTAAACAACGGTTGTTTATAGCTAACATGATAAGGCCAACCCATTCCAGCTATTTGCATTCGCAATTGCTGGTTCATGTTTCCTGTGTCGATAGCGTGAAGAGGCTACTGGCGGCTCTGTGGTTTCCCAATCTAGTAACGAGGTACGGTGAAAGGGGAGAGCGGAACCCTTTAATTGCTGGTCTAGGCCTGTTTATAGCCTGCGATGCCATACACTTATCGCACGTTAGTTTGACACTATCTAGTCCCCGGTAACTAGAGGAGTAGTCAGGTTGTAGTCTTCTGATCTCTGGACTTTTGGCGTCTACCACGAGTCGTGCCGGCTGAATTGACAGGATCGACCGCGGAATACGGATCTCTGCGGGCCGCGCATTCTCCACCAAAAGATAAGTCCAGAGGCACAGGAGTGATAAGGCAAACGGCTCTGCATCTTTGACGGGAACTGGCCACTGATAAGAAGGCGACCCCCTACCGTAGCCAAATGCGGTAATCCTGTACGACGAAATCGCGACTCCATGGGGCCATTTACGAATTCGCGACGCATTCATCAAGGCCACGAGGGCCGCTCCAAGAGCCTCCATGACGGGGCCAGCGGCTTACGGAAAACTTTTCTACAGGATCCAGCCTGTTTGAATTACCTAAATTTTTGGCCAAGTCCCGAGCCGCACGGCACACGGCGCCATGAGCGAGAAGACGGACCCCGGCCACATGTTGGTGGCTGACACGGAGCCAAGACATAGCGGCTCCGACGATCACGACATGAAGAATCCCGCGTCCACCGGATTCAATGATGTTGAAGTTGGTAGTGCTGAGATTGAGGACTCGTAAGTCTACTTACATTGTCTCGAGTTGCCCAAGAACTCGTCCATTCATTCCACCGCGCACTAACACCATGGACTTCTTAGGCCGTATCCTGAGGTCAGAGCCATTGTGCCACCCATTGACGACCCAGAGTTGCCAGTCAATACTTTCAGAGCATGGTTCCTAGGATGCGTCTCAACGCTTATTTTCTCGGGACTTTTGCAGTTCTTCCAGCTGCACTCCCCACCCAGTAAGCACGTCTCGTACCGACTATCCTAATTGTAAAACTACAATACTGACTGGACTATGGTATAGTCTTTCTCGCAGCCTATCTCGTCATCATCGTGACCCTTCCAATCGGACACTTTATGGCCCGTGTTCTACCTGCTCGAATCTTCAATGTCTTTGGCTACAAGTTCACTTTGAATCCCGGCCCATTCAACCATAAGGAACACACAATCACGGCTATTATGTCGAGCTTGGTCGCTGCGTTTGATAACGGTTCTCTCGCTTCCGATGTATACGTCGCTTTTGACAAGTTCCTCGACATTCCTATTGATCCTGGCTTCCGATTCATGTTCTTGTTATCAACACAGGCCCTCAGTTTCGGCTTTGTCGGCATTTTCCACCGATTTTTGGTCAGACCTGCCTTTTGCGTTTGGCCTGGTGCTTTACCAACCTGCTCAATGATCTATGGCTTCCATGACAATAAATTTCATAATGCTATTGCCAACGGCTGGAAGATGCATCGAATGAAGTTCTTCTGGTTGGCGGTTTTGGTTTCTGCCGTGTGGCAGGTGGTGCCGACTTTCTTGTTTACGTCCCTTACAACATTCGCTTGGATCACATGGATCAGACCAAATAACGTCACTCTGAACCAGGTATTCGGCGCAACTTCTGGTATGGATCTGCTTCCACTGACCCTCGACTGGAATCAAATCTCTGGCTACTTGTCTTCTCCTTTGATTGTGCCATCTTGGGCTATCTGGAATGTTTTGGGGGGGAGCGTCCTTTTCCTATGGATCATCTCGCCTGCCCTACACTGGCAGAACGTTTGGTATGGCCGCTACTTCCCATTCTCATCTTCTGGCACATTCGACAACACTGGCCAGGCGTATAACACCTCCCGTGTCATGAACCCGGATTACAGCATCAACAACGATGCTTACTATGACTACTCACCTGTGTTTCTCTCTACCACTTCTGTTCTTTCATACGGCCTTGGTTTCGCATCTGTTACCTCAATCCTTGTGCACACATACCTATATCATCGGCACATGCTTTGGAGCGCCTTCAAGGCTGCATTCCGTGGCACAAAGGATGAGTCAGAGGATGTTCATGGCCGTCTTATGCGAGCGTATAAGCCTGTTCCTGAGTGGTGGTATGGCATTGTTCTTGCAGGAATATTCGGTATCAGTGTCGCCTTCCTGTATGTGTACAACACTCAGCTGCCTTGGTGGGGACTAGTTGTCAGCATGCTTTTAAACGTTGTCCTACTTGTGCCGATTGGCCTTATGAAGGCGACGAGCAACATGACCGTTAATACTGGTGTTCTTGCAGCCCTCATTGGTGGCTTCATCTGGCCCGGAAACATGATGAACAATGTCGTCTTCAAGGTGTTCACTCTCGTTTGCACTTTCCAGGGTCTTGGCTATGTTCAGTCGATGAAGACGGGCCATTACATGAAAATTCCACCAAGGGTTACGTTTGCTGCGCAACTTATCGCGATCATTATCTCATGGATGGTCCAGACGGCTGTTAATTTGTGGGCAATGGGCAACGTCAACGGTATTTGTACCCCTTCGGCAGATAACAATGTGAGTAATCCATTCAGCTTTACTAGTGCTAAACATACTGACCTTAATTGCAGTTCTTCTGTCCTCTGGCGAACGGTTACGCCGCCAATGCTGTCTTCTGGGGTCTTATTGGACCATCGAAGCTTTTCAAGAATGGGAGCATGTACAACAGTATGCTCTGGTTCCTGCTAATCGGCGCCGTTCTACCCGTCATCATTTACTTCCTAGCTTTGAAGTTCCCTGACAACAAAATTCTTCAGAAGGTACGTTAAATTGCCATGTGTCAATTTTCAGTCCATTGACAATATTGCTAGATTCACACACCGGTCATCTTCTCGTCTACCTCATCCATTCCGCCTGCTACGGCTGCGAATACCATTTCTTGGGCTCTCGTGGGACTTGTATTTAACTGGACCATCAAGCGCAGATTCCGCGACTGGTGGACCAAGTATAATTACCTGCTCTCGGCCGCATTGGACTCGGGCCTGGCTATCACCACATTCCTCGTCTTCTTCTGCCTGACTTATCCGGGTGTCGAGCTTAATTGGTGGGGTAATACCATCGCCTACACAACAGCTGATGGATTAGGCACGGCACTAGACTCTGTTGCTCCTGGTGAGACGTTTGGCCCCAAGAACTGGGTCTAACAGGACTAGGGGTGATTTGACATAGGCAATTCCTTGAGAAGGATGAGATGATGATGAGTAATGTTCTAGATTGTTATGCTACGTTCGTGAGTTAACACACATCTAATTTGATGTTGATATTCTTTTCGGCTTAAACTTGAACATGCCCATGCAGTAAAACTATCAAATCTAGGATAAGACCAAGCATCGACATGTTTATCTTGTTACATTCCCTCGGAATACTATGACTAATGCTCCAGTTATCCTTCCCTTGTATCTACTCCTCTGGCCAGAAGTCTTCAATTATCTCGAATGCACTGCGGATGTGTCTCTAAAGATGCGTTAACAAAGATCTTCCATAGGAGGGGGGCTAGGGTTATACCTCGGTAGACTCGACTGATAAGCCGCCGATATGAGGTAGTAATGACACGCAGTCAAGTTCTAGTAGCTTGGAGCTGATCATTGGTCTACTCAAAGTATTAGCTCCCGATGTCACAAAATGAAACAGAGGGCTCACTCGTTTTCGTAGACATCAAGACCGACACCGCCAATAATTCCATCCTCGATGCCTTTAATGAGAGCTTCTTCGTCGATACATTTTCCTCTCGCGACATTTACAATGCGTACCCCTTTCCTCATCCTTCGTATCCGCTGCTCATGAATTATGTGATGTGTCTCTGTCGTGTATGGACATGTGAGAACAAGACAGTCCACATCAGGAATCATGTCGTCTATCTTGCTGTACTCATGCACGCCGTCCTCGTCGACGGTAAATTTCTTGCCCTTCGGCGCATCATTCCGTTTCACGCAGCACACCTGCATCCCAATGGCAGCCAGCAATTGGCCGGTCCGTTTTCCAATTTTGCCATAACCGACGATACCGACAGTCTTGCCGTCTGGGTCAACTCCTACTCTCGATGCTGCGTGCATGGCACCAACAAAAAGTTTGGGAATCGCAGTCCTCGCCGCTCTCTCAGCGGAACTCAATTGTCTGAAAGCGGCAATGGTAAGATAAAGCGCAACGGTGGATGTCGAATTTGTCCCACCAGCCGTTCCGCAAACCATGATGCCACGATACATATTGCCGGATATGTCCTCCTTGTCAAGACCATGACCAAGATTTACGAGTAACTTCAGTGTCGGTGGCACTTTTGGAAGTTTGGCAATGGAGGCTGTCCATCCTTGCGGGAGGCCGGTGGTGGCGTGAGTCCCGAGTCTCAATATTCCCGATACTTTGGAGAGTGGTGAGGAGTCGGCTTGGAAGTCTAAGAAGAACTGATCTTCCGAGGTGACAGAATAGCTGAATATGTTGAACCGGGATCGGAGCCGCCCGAGAAGTGGGTCAATTGACGGAGGCAAGTTACCTAGGTAAGCGATGACAGGGAGAGACGGGTCCGCCGGGCCGGACATATTGGAGCTGTCGTCAACTGAGCCCATGGATTGCGACGAAATGGAACAGATATCAGACTTATGTCACTGTGTCTTTACACGTCTCTGTGACCGTTGCCTCCTTTTCGTGTCAGCCCCAGAGCCATGTGAAACCTGGCGATGGTTCGTCTTAACTCTTTAACTAACGAACTTGAGGGCTCGTAGAGATGACATGTTTAAAGTTGGCTTTTGAGTCCGAGAATCAGTCGGTTGATATTGACAGCCAAATCCTATCGAGGATAGGTCTTGCATGCATGTATTGAGTTGCTAGTCGTATCTTGTTACCTATTGAGGCAACGGGCAGGAACTAGATCCTTCTTAGCCTAAGCGCTAGAATTCAAATATGCTGAACTATAAAGTGCAGCGAAAAGAAAAGGTTTCGTAATATCATTACTGAGTTCACGCCCTGAAGCTGGATCCACTAAGGGTTTAGACGAAGATCATACAAGAATTAGTGATGGTATTCAAATTCACTGGAGTCTAACAACACATTGCGACCTTGGCTGATGATGTGTTTTGCCGACAGAGTAACAGTCTAGAATTCTTCGCCAGCTAGCCACTGGTTGAGCATGTAAAGTGATAGCTCAGGCTGATTTAAGGGCACCATATGGCCAGCATAGTCATACGTGACGAATGAAAATCTCGCTAGCTCTTTCTTCCCGAGAACAGATGCCTTGACCTCCTTCATAGTTCCCGCCTGCACTTTCTCCCCGTCTCGGGTCGCGTACCAAGGCCGTAACTCTTGAGCCACAAACTCCGCTTGGCCGGCCCAAGGCAGTCTCTCAGACCATCGTAAGTTACCAGGCGTATTACATGCCAAATCAAGATTGCCGTTATAAACCAGGACATCAATGCCCTCCTGTAGTACATAACGGACCTCCTCGGCCGTATTGACGTACAGATCGTTGCCCGCAGTGAACATATTGTGGATGTCCATGCTCATTAGGCTGAAATTTGCGACCGGTGCTGGAACATCGAGGCTTGACCATACAGACGGCGTGTTCATATACCTTTCGATATCCAAAACACCTAGGTAGCAGAACTGGTCCACTTCGCATGTGCGAGTGATGTCGAAGGGATCACGGCCACCGCCGCCGGCCTCCAAATCAAAGAGGTTTCGGATCTCGTCAATGCAATATTGATCGGCCGCGTGGCAGAGGATGGGATCAGAATATGAATAGCATGCCTCATGAAGGTATACACAACGCGGAAGAGCCTCTGCAATTTGCGTGCATCGTGTCTCATTGAATACTGGTTCTGGTACTCCAGCTTTCGGCTTGCAAAGGGTCTCATAGTATCCCCATGTGACATCTAGCGGGGAGACAAATCCGTCTCCTAGCATGATCGACTTTAAGGGGATCTTGAACTCAGGAGCGATGCGTGCCGTGTTGTAGCGGACGATCTCAGCTGCAACTGTGGGCACGTAGTGACCGCCGTAACTCTCGCCCGAGATGTGAAAAGGCAAACTCTTCAAATGCGGAAAGACAGAGTAGAAGATGCGAAGGAACACATATGTATCTGCCGCTGCAACAAAGGAATCTGAGGGCATGTCTACACCCTCATTTGTATAGGAGAACCCAGTTCCGGCGGGCTGATCGATAAAAATCATCGAGGAATTCATGGTCCATGAGAATTTATTCCTGTAAGTGCCAGTGCCATCCTTGTTGATCAAGCATGGTCCCAGCTCGAGCATCATGCCTGCACATATGTTAGTTTGCATCGTTCAGTCTGATGGACGATGCAATTTACCGATAAGGCCACTGCAGCCAGGTCCTCCGGTCATCCATAGATTCAATGGGTCATTTGTTGGATCATTCAAACTCTCGACATACCCTAAGGTAGTTAGCAACGTGGAACTGAGTAGGGGCCTATCCATGGCTTACAGAAGAACAGGTGCTTGCCGCCGGTGTCCAACCACCCTGTGTATTGTTTGGAGCCTGCATTACACAGCTCATCGCTTTGCTCACGAATGCGGATTGAATAATCCGGATGTTCGGGTAGACTGAATGTCTTGAAACCTGTGCTAACATCCCCAAGCACTTGTTGGTTGAAGGTAGGGGATGCAGTGGCCAGAAGCGGCACGCATAAGGCCGCCAAGGTACCTTTCAGCACGGACGACATGACAGCCATGTTAACGAGGTGCACACTGCTGGGACCTTGATCGTTGTTGCTAGCTGAGCCTCCGCAAGTCAGAGAGCCTCAACGCCCAAGGATTGCGATAACGGCGGTTAAGATACTGTACATGTAGAAAGAACAATATTCGATTTCAATAACAGCGACCAATTAGGAAAATCGGCCTGATGATAGTGGCGGTGGGCCAATTGACAAGATGAGGCGGGTGCCCGCCGTGAGTTTAAGCGACTAACCCAACACGGCAATTCTGTACGATGAACATTCGAGATAAGCTGATTTACTCTTTTGGGCAAGTTACGAATAAATGAACATAATTGACATAGAGGAGTGACTAACAGTATCGTGAATGAGAAGGAAAACTTTAACACTAGACCAGAGTGGCAAGGGGGTTTTGTTGGCCAAGAACAGGGCAAGTAGAACGAAAGTGAGCCTGGAGAACGCATTTACTTATCATAGAACGGTATAATGTGAGCTGCCGCAATTCTTTCGGCCTTTCGTCTTCTATCTCTCCATGTATCTCCCCACGCCACAGTACCTCGACCCTGGCTTGACGTGACATGCGCCACACTAATGCGCCTGGAGCATCATGTCTGTCCAGGTAGTGTTTCAGCCTCCCCTTACAGAAGAACCAGAGACTCTTGAGCTCTTTAGTGTAGCTCCAGTGGCTGGCAGTGCAATTTTGCTGTTTGTGTTCTTCATTCGTCGGCTTCTTCAGCATCGACAAGAGAAAACAGCCAGGTATTTCTCATTAGCACACATTTTGATCAACATACTGGCTATCCTGGGGGTTGGAGCGCTCAGTATCATCTCCGCATTCCAGGCTTTCTGCTACCAAGCAAAGCTTGCCGCTGGTATATCCACAGCTATTTGTGTAAGCTTCAGAGGCTGATCCCATTTAACAGCATGAAGCAGTTTAACATGAGATGCAGGGTTTGACTCTATTGCTACGATTCTACTATCTCATCTCATCAAGGCATCGTAGAGATATTCATCTGGCTGCAAATGCCTTTGCCTTGACGAACTTCGTCTTTTACACTATTCCAAATTACATTCTACCTCTATCTGTTGTCCAACCAGGCCAGCCCAGCTTCTATATTTCACGGCTTGAAGCAGTTCATATCATTTGCAGTTTCTCGGTGTCCGTTATCATCCCACTATTTACCCCTTTTCATTACGTCGTTCCCATCGATGGCTCACCACCACATCCATCTGCCACCTGCACCCCAATCACACGATGGTGGAGCTACGGTTGGGCGAGTCCGTTCATTCTCAAAGCCTATCGCTTTCATGACGAAGTGACAATTGATGATCTTCCGCCACTAATGCCAGGAAGTGATCCCGTGATATGGTCGGAAACGTTCGAGGAGACACGATCGAAGACGACCACATCGACCTGTGCGCTATGGCATATATTCAGGCCACGGCTTGCTGGGATGGCTTTACTCATGATTCTTTGTGGATTGGCCGAGTTTATTGGAGCGATTGGGCTGCGCAGTCTACTCCAGCATCTTGAAGGCTCGACCAACACCACAAGCTTCAGGCCATGGTTTTCTATCCTGCTGTTTGGCATCTCGCCTATTGCTCGCGGCCTCTGTATGCAAACCTTCGAGTTCTTCTCGACACAGACTATTTGCTACTTCAAGGGGCTGGTTATTCATACTGTTTATCGAAAGCTTCTGCAACAAAAGCCGGGCCTGCGCCCAGATGTTGCTCAAGTTACCAATCACGTTGCCGCAGACATCGACAAAGTCACGACAATTCGGTACACCATTATGGCAGGGTTTATGGTACCCGTCGAAATTGCAGTAGCCAGTGTCCTACTCTACCAGACGATCGGCTGGTCATATGTGCCGGGCCTTTTGACGATTCTCGTCACTCGAATTCCCATCTCGTGGTGCATTAGCGCCTTTCAAGGAGTCGCGCAGACACGAGTTATGGCTGCCATAGACTTAAGAGTGCATCGTGTCAGCGAAACCATCAAGGGTCTTCAGACTATCAAGATGTTGGGCCAGTCATCTGCTTTCACAAGCTGGATTGGCGAGAAGCGAGAGGCTGAGCTGAAAGCTATCTGGCAAAAGGCAATTGTGACAACTGCATCCGAGACAGTCTCATCTGCCTTCGTGCTCGTGCCTCTGGTTATGTCTCTGGGCATCTACACGCTCGGCGCGGGACAGCCCCTGACTCCTGCAGTTGTCTTCACTGTGGTGGCCATATTCAATACCTTGAAGTCAATGCTGTCCCTAGCAGTTATTGGCGTCAGTACCTATGCGCAATCAATGGTCTCATTGAAACGTGTCGTAGTATTCTTGGACCGTGACCCAGAGAGTCTTCTAGAAGCTTGCGAGGAACCATTTCAGGTTGGCGAAAGGACGTTTCTTGGCGCACGGCGGGCAACTATTAGTGTTGGTAAAATAGAATGCCTGAAGCCAATTCTTAGCAACGTCAATTTTGAGTTGGTTCGTGGTGGACTCAATGTCATCACGGGCAAGACTGGGTATGAAATACGACTCAATGTGGAAAGAAACCAGCTAACATGAATTTAGATCTGGCAAATCCACCCTTCTTAAGGCGCTGATAGCTGAACTTCCCGTGGTAGAGGGTGAAATAACCATACGTTCTTACTCAACGGAGGTCATCTCTTATGCCGGTCAAGCCCCTTGGCTACAAGGTGGATCTATCAAGGACAATATTCTCTTCACGTCTCCATTCTCAGCCAAGAGATACGAAGATGTGATACGTGCTGTCTGCCTCGAAGTCGACTTCCAATCGCTTCCTGAAGGTGACTTGACTGAAGTCGGCGAGTCTGGTGGCTCCCTTTCCGGTGGCCAACGAGCCCGTGTGGCATTGGCCAGAGCAATTTACGCCAATACGAAGACAATTCTCCTGGACGATGTATTGTCGGCTCTGGACTCCTCAACCTCGAAGTGGATTGTTGAAAATTGCATTCTGGGGCCCCTAATGAAGAATCGAACTGTGGTCTTGGTCACAGAGGACCCAAAGTGCAAGGAGTTTGCCGAACTCGAGATAGAACTCGGGGACGGGAGTGTTCAGTGTGTGACGAAACGAGTGGACACTGTACTCGAGGTTGCAAAAAACCCGGAAAACAAAAGTTTGCTGTCGACTCTATCCGGAGAGACGCTCAGCGTCAGAGAGGGCAGCGTCGCATCAGAACAGGATGCGGAAGCGACTTCGCGTCCATCCAAATCAGGCTCCGAATCGCTCATGACTGGCTTAATAGGCCGATTATATATGCTGAAATACCTAAGACTGTTTGGATCTCCTGCATTCTTAATCTTGCTTTGCGCCCTTATTCTCACGGCTCAGGCATCGGATGTTGCGTCGTCGTTATGGCTGATGCGGTGGTCAACTGAGTCCAGAAATGGCAATACCGCTCCATGGACTTCTGGCACGACTTTTAACCTGACGATATATGCCGGCATTGGCGTCATTCAACTGACACTGATATCTCTGGCATCCCTCATTTTCTTTCGTGGTGCGCTTCGTGCAAGCCGCATAGAGCATCTGAAGATGTTGATGTCTGTGTTTGGCGCAGCGTTTACCTGGATTACCTGTACGCCAGCTGGCCAAATTATGAACCGCTTCTCTTCCGACATGTTCTCTCTTGACAACACGGTGACGGAATTGTTGAAGCAGGTGGTTGAAAACTACTTGTCTATCGGTTTCCGTCTCGCGGCTGTGTCTTCCATGCTTCCCGCCTTTCTACTTCCAGCAATCGCTGTTCTCACGATAGCACTTTACACAGGTCACGTCTACCTGCATGGCTCGACTGCAGCGAAACGTCTGTATGCTGCGAGCCTTTCGCCTCTGCTTTCTAACATATCTGACGCGGTGTCGGGTATTGAGGTCATCAGAGCTCACCGTGTGGAGTTTGCTTTTAATGTACACTTCTTGCAGGCGTTAGAACGTTACCTTCGCGCATGGGAGGCAGTCAGCGCAAGCCAAAGATGGCTGGCTGTGCGAATGGATTTTTTCGCCGGTGCAATCTCGCTCTCGACCGCTACCCTGGCAGTGCTTTCCAGCAGTGCAAGCCCTGCAACAATTGGGTTTAGCATGACCAGCTCGACCACATTGTGCACTGCTCTCCTCTGTAAGTCTCGTTCACTCCACTACCCATGCCAAAAAGCATACTGATAGTATAGATGTTGTGTACCTCTCAAGTCTTTTGGAGGTTGAGATGAACAGCTTTCAGCGAATTGAGGAATACGCTCACACTATCCCACAAGAACCTAAAGTAGTTGCAGGAGCTAACCCGGATCAAGACCTCACAAGTTGGCCATCACATGGCCACTTAGAAGTCGAGAACTTGACGGCCGGATATTTGTTGGATAGCGAGCCAGTTCTGTCCGGAGTTGATCTAGATGCACGGCCATGTCAACGCATCGCCATCGTGGGACGCTCTGGTAGCGGCAAGAGCTCACTCGTAGCTAGTGTCTTGCGTCTTGCAACCAAGTTCAAGGGCCGAGTGGCAATTGACGGAATTGACTTAGACACAGTTGACGCCGAGCACTTACGGCAGGGAGTAAGCTTCATTCCTCAGAATCCGACGCTTTTTGAGGGCCAGCTACGCTTCAATCTTGACTTCACAGGCACTGTAGAAGACGCGGCACTGCAAGGCGTGCTGGATGATGTGCTGGGAAACACTGACAAGCACTGGTCACTGGATCAAGTAATCACAGCAAATGGGGCCAATTTATCACAGGGCGAGCGCCAACTTATAGCAGTCGCCAGGGCTCTTGTCGCCGACACGAAGATCGTAATAATTGATGAGGCGACTGCGAGTCTCGACGAGGCAAGCGATCATCGCATCCAAAGACTTCTGCGCGAGCGCCTGGCCGACAAAACGTTGCTGGCAATTGCACACCGTTTAGCAACAATCATAGACTTTGACATGGTGTTGGTGATGGATAAGGGACAAGTAGTTGAGCGAGGCAATCCTCAGCAGTTGGTAGACTCTGGCCAAGGCGAGTTTTGGAAACTCTGGAAAGCGATGTACAGTAGTAACACGCCCAGAGAAGGCAGGAGTTCGTAGATCATAGTAGATAGAAGCGGATTGAAAGCAAGTTAAAGAAGGCTATTTTCGTAGAGACCATGGGATTTCATTGAAATTAACCTAGCAGAGGAGGAATGTTTCAATGTTGCCGTCGGATTTTTAGCCGCCTTCTCGCCGGAACTACAGTAGGTTGACCGCCAAATGGCATGTTTTCGGCAGTCAGGCCTTGGAAGAGTCGTGAGGCCAGCTTCCTAGTGAATGACATTCCTAATTGGTGACTGGAAGACTGGAATATTAGGTGCGATAAGGGTGGGGATCGACATGTTGGTCGCTGTCTTTGGAGGCTACAGTAGCTTTACCGAGTAGTGGAGAAAGATAAGGCGCTGAGGGGATGGCCAGATGGTTGTAAAATCTACCGGATCCCCTTCCGGGCTCGCCTTCTCCTTCGAATTCTTTCCATCGCGGGACATCCATAACGATACCCATAAATACGTCCTCTCCAGGCCTTTGGGTGGAGACCAGGTGCGAGGCTCTTATAACTCAAGGCTTTTCAACTTCACATGCATCGTGGCCATGTCCCATACACCGCCGTCAGACTCAGAAAATGGCCAGCAAGGTCCTCGGCGTCGGAATGTGGTGTCTCGTGATCGGAGTGGTTGCTTCACCTGCCGAAAGAGGCACTTGAGATGCGACAAGGGTAGTCCTGAATGCCTCAACGTAAGTTCTGCTCATCACGCGTAGGCCTGCTTTTTTTGTATTCGATGCTAACTCAATTCCCACCAAAGTGCCAGAGGGTGGACTTGAAATGCGAGGGTTATGGCGTCAAGTTCGCCTTTCGCGACCAAACTTTCTCGGTCACTCAGAAATCACAGGGCAAGGTCCCAACGCGGAAGAGACGGCGGACACAGCCCACTGAGAAACCTGCTCCCAACCCAGAGCCATCATCTATGAACTTGCTTGATGAGGTAGATGTTTCTTCCATTTATCCCCTTGGGAATAGCAATGACAATCGTCCTCAATCAACCGACGAGGTCATGATCATGCCGGAAAATGAGGACTGGATGTGGCAAGACCTGAGTCTAGCCCAATCATTTCAGGATAATAACAACAGACAATTGCACCTCTCTGGATCAGCCTTCTCCATGATACAACATCCAACTTTGTACACGGACAGGTTCGGTGGAATGGATCTGTATGCTCCGGATGACTTGTTCTGCTCCTCGATATCAATCTCATCTCCGATCTCAATGAACACGCCGCCCGCTTATCAATGCTTTCAGTCACCTCGGGATCCGGAGTATTACCAGTCTGTACTCGAGGATAAGGTAAAGGGACTGGCGACTATATTACCTCTGAAAGATTTTGTCGCGGATGACAGACTGTCGGCCCCTCATCTTTACAGTGCTGCACTTGCTCTGTCCGCCCTGAACTTCCCGGATGAAGAGTCTCACTCGCCATCGACAGACGAGGCGTCGTCGCCAAAACGTCACGCACTACGCCACTACGCTACGGCACTCCAAACTCTTCACAGCATCTTTCCAGATACTGCTGCTGAGGCCTTCCGCGATGTTGGTCTTGATGACCTCCTTGCTTGGCTCCTTACACGACTCGTGCTGGCTAATTTTGACTTGCGCTGGGGATTACTTGCCGCATGGCGAGCCCATCTGAGGGCAGCAGGTAGGGTTTTGAGTGCTTGGCATAGCAGAATTATGAGCTCGCCAAAAGGACGTCCGCTAGCCCATGCTTT
The DNA here is from genome assembly GCF_000392275.1 of Phaeoacremonium minimum UCRPA7. Lineage (NCBI taxonomy): Eukaryota > Fungi > Ascomycota > Sordariomycetes > Togniniales > Togniniaceae > Phaeoacremonium > Phaeoacremonium minimum. Next base: position 31,309 of record NW_006921496.1, on the reverse strand, counting down.
CGCGCGAATGGCGTTACTGGTAGAAATGCAAAACGATGAGTACTCGGTCACTAACCTCAACAACATGAACCCCGGCGTTGCTAGCGACCTTGCTTCCATGATGGAGCTTTCCGACTCTCCACGGGATCGCCTCCTTGTTCTAATACAGGAAGTCAGTAAACTGGAACTGAAGTTTCGATACAGACCCAACCTGAATGAGAAATGGGCAATGAAAATGGAGATGTTGGAGAAGCAGCTCCTCGCATGGCAGCGTCGTCTCCCCGCTTCAGAGCTACCTGTCGATACTGGTCTCGAAGAGCCGGTCGCGTTTCCGCCCGACCCTTCGTACCCGTCCACAGCCGCGCCAGTCGACATGACTCCCCTCACCTTTCCCAATTCTTCTGATCCATACACTGCCGCTGTCAATTATGCCCACTTTCTATGCGCACGAATGCGTACTCGCACCCGGTATTTTGACGGAGCAGATAGGCTGCAACCGTCAGACACTGAGAGAACGGTGCGTCATATCTGTCGGATCGCGGCCGGTCTTTCGCCTGCAGCGTGCGGCCAAGCGGACGCGTTCGGTCACGGCATGATGCCAGCAATCGTCGGTGCCTACCGGTGGACACAGAACACCGGCATCCGAAGCTGGATAGCGGGGTGGCTTAGCGGGTATGAGGCCTTCGGACCACGGGAAGGCATCTGGAATGTGAGCCAGGCGAGGAGGCTTTTGAAGTTCATTGATGCAGAGCTTGTTCGGAGGAGGCGGCTGGCCGGTAACTGGGACATAATCTCCGCCAGGGTCGAGGAAGATGATGCTCTTGAGGAGGACGAACGTGTGTGGGACTGCGCCATTAGTAGAGGATTTGGAGCATTGGACTTTGGAGATCGGGAGCACTTGAGTGGGAAAGAAGCAGAGAAGATACCTTTCAGGATCATCCTGCATTCCCGATCCAATCAAGGGTGGGCCACGGATCATTGTATCGTGCCATGATAGGTCATTCTTTGCTTGATTGCAGCCATGGCCTGTTTTGATTGACCCTTGAGGCCGCATTGTTATCTGTCCGAAGTTGCTAGGCCTTGCCGCTCGTATAAATTGAAGCGCCACCAAGGTGTCTGAGACGAGTCCGAGAGAGCCGCCCAGAAGTCCGATCGGCTTCTGTCTTGTCAGCACTCGAACCGGCGTTCGAAGAGAGTCCAAACGAACGGGGTTCGGCGGCTTAGAGCTCCGCGCCCAAAGTCTGGTAATATTGGTGTACTCTCTCAGTGCATATAAACAGCACATCCGGCTCTGCCTTCATGAAGTCGACATTGGATAAATTGGCTTCCAGCAATTGTCTCAAACTCACTTACAATCATACATGTGGGGTTGCAACGTGATTAGTGTATAATCTCTACATCTTCATCGTGCCTCGAAGCGCAATCATTCACTGACCACCGCCTTGTCCATACCTCAGACCAGAAGAACACGCTGTTTCATAAGGTGACTGCACCATGGCTAGTTCCGTCATCCGCGAGCGTGGTATCAGATTTATTGTGTCTGGTCAAACGGGACCACCTTTAGTTCTGTTGCCGGGCTGGCCTCAGACCGCGGAGGCATTCTTGCCCCTTTTCCCGGAGCTCTCGTCAAGGCACCGGGTGTTCGCTGCAGACCCACCCGGACTTGGCGGCTCGGATGCTCCGTCAGGGGACTACAGTGTGACTAACATTAGCAATATTCTTCATGAAGTTATCGCTGCCATGCTCAAGGAACCGGTACATGTCATTGGCCATGATGTGGGAACGATCATTGGGTATGCCTGGGCGGCTCAGTACCCAGAGCAAGTGCTGAGTCTCACCATCATGGATGCAACACTCCCAGGGGTATCTCGAGGCCTCCCTTTCCCACTCCCACATGAGGTCAACAACAAATTATTTCAGTTCTCATTCAACGCTCTCCCCGACCTTCCTGAGATTCTTGTTGAAGGAAAAGAGGGCGCCTATTTGAATTGGCTTTTTGACACCAAAGCGACTCATCCTGAGCGTATCACCGAGGACAGCAGGAAGATCTACATCGAAGCATACTCAAAGCACGGGGCTATGTCCAGGGGCTTTGAATATTACCGAGCTGTTCCGCAAACTAGTTTACAGATTCTTGGCTTGGCCGAAAAGAAACTCCAGATGCCTGTTCTGGCAGTAGGGGGGGATTTTGGCGTGGGAGCTAAGATGGGTCTGGTAGCCAAGATGGTAGCTGACCATGTTCAAGAAGTAGTGCTCGATGACTGTGGTCACTATGTCATGGAAGAGCAGCCCGAAACTCTCTCTAAGCTCCTTCTCAGCTTTATTGCAAAGAACACAAAACCTTAAGAAACCACAGGAGCAAAGGCAGGTCTGCATTGAGGCACGGGCAATTTCTTTTCGAGTCTATGGGTTACATCAAGAAGATTCAGCCAATATCTACAACGAAGTTTATACATTCTTTCACAATTGTGGCTGAAATGAGTCTCCATTACTTGACATGAGCAAACCAAACAAGACTGCTAGGATTATATTACCACTCAACTGATACCAAGACCCCTTTTGGTCCATAATCAATCTGAATCAAGGAAGTGGATATACAGTGATGATGTGATTTTGCTCACTCTTGGCAATACCTGCGAATTGCTTACCTCCAACCTTTCCTCCCTTGGCGACATTAGCGAAGCGGGAGTACTCGTCGTTGGAACCTGGTGCTTCGAAGACGACGTTGGTATGATCCACATCAAACTGCCATACACCACCCGTCGCAGCAGAATGAAAATCGATAATAAAGCCAGTGTTATCGTCCGCGAACGAGCCGCGAACACCATTAGTGTCATTCTTCAACTGTATGGTCGCCCAGTCCTTGCCGTTGTCGGCTTCCTCTGATGAAGCTCTGACAAGCACCTTGCCGCTCTCCTCTAGGTATCCGTAGACATGATACCGGTTTGAGATTGGCGAGAAGTACTTCCAGAAGACAGCAGAGTACGGCTCAGTGACGATGCGAACCCACCACCAGTGATCAGCCACGAAATCCCAGATGAAGGGTCCCCAGTTGCGATCAAAGCCGCCGTACCCGCTGAAGGACAGCTCTGTGCCGGAAAGGGTAAAAGATGTCTTGACCTTTCCAGCGGGGATAGCCTCGTTCCAGTAGATCAGGGGTGCCAGCTCAACACTCGCGCTCTTCGAAGGATAGTTGGTACCATCCGGGTAGCGCGGGTGGGTGAATGATGTCAGCTCGAAGGTTCCATCGACAGTGTTGCCCTCGATACCAGTGCCAGCGATTCGCACAATGAAGTTATTGTCGTCCACGCTCTTAAACCAGCAGTCCGTGCAGGCTCCGCCAGACCACACCCCCTTGTTCTCCCAGCCCGCCACACCATGTTTGCAGTCTGTGACGTTCGAATTGTCCGCGAAAATCATGGTAGAGAAGTGAGTTCCGTTCCCCCAGACGGCATCAACGGAAACCCGAAGAGTTCCAAGGCCTGCAGCAAGGAGCGATGGATCCCTGAAGAAGACGAGCGTGACAGCGGCGTCGCCGCTCTCGGAGACACCATCTGTATACCAGTACTCCCAAGCTGTTGAGTTCAGCTCCTGGAGCGTCGTGTTAAAGAAATGGGTACGCGGAGAGGTGTCAATGGGAACTGAGCCGTTGGCCACAACGCCATTCGCAATTGTGCTAACGGTGCAGTCCTTGCACGAGGATCGAACAGTGGCCAGCCCAGAAGCCAGACCGGCGAGGATGAGACAAGCGAAGCCCTTCATGGTATTGGTAAAGACCGACGTAGGTGAGCAAAGGCGACACTGGAGAGCTACAGTCCCAACATATCGACTGACCTGTCTGCCCTTTATAAGACAGCCCCTGTAGGGCTGACAGTAAGACGGCCGTTGAGACCACGATTGTGGCTTGTTTGTTTGTCATTGAATTGACCTATTGGGATGCGACCCTGCTAATTGGGACCTATTCCCAGGGAAAACGCGAAGGGATGTCTGGGCTTGGGGGCCGATGCTATATTACTTCTGCGGCATAAGGCGGCGTGACTTGATGAATGCTTTTCTTGATTTTTTTACGAAATTGGTAACAGAGCATGGGCATGGTATGTTCTGTATTAGGTAGCGGCCTGCACTCTGCCCCGCTGGCTTGCCATGACAAGTCCCGTGCTTCACACAATATGTCTTGATTCGAATGCGAGTTAGAATGCGATGCGCAAAACTTGTTCGGAGCTGGCGGATGGCAAGCGAGAACTGTTGGTGGGAAGTCGCTAGGTTAAAGAACTGGAGTAAGCACTCTACCGCCAAAGCACACGGAGATCCGTGCCATGTCGTATAATCCTTCCCGCCGATGGGATCAGGGCCGCCTAATGATCCTAATTTCATTCAGCAAGTATGAAAGCCCCTCAGCCAAAGTTCTCTCTAGCGTGACGACGTCCGTCCTTTCAAGGCTCAAGACATTCTGACATCACCTTAGACATTGAGGTTGACCTAATTATGGTACATGAGGGCAGACTCGCCACCGCGTTTGGTACGTAGTCATTCAAAAGAGAGCAATACCGAAATTTGAGTGAGATGCCTAATCTCTACTGCCCCCAAGAGTTACAATCGCTATGTCTAGCAAACCAAAGAGAGTGTTCATGCCTTAGCTGTCTCACCTTTGAATCGAGGATGCCTTGCCCACTCCAGCTTACCATCCTTTCTGTTCTTCTCCTCCACACCGTCCAGCACGACACCATTCTTCATCTGAGGCGAGAGTACCCACCGCAGCAAGGTGAGATCTCCACCCAAGTGCGGAAGAACATGCACATCAGCAAACTTCAGGGGAGCCCAGCGCCAGCCAGCGGTTCGTGCTGTCAAAGCCGCTGTCCTGCAGTCTTTACTCGTGGGCCCCTCCCTCTTTTTCTGAAATGCTGTCAATGTCCGATTTATGGCTGAAAGTGAAGGCTCGCTTTGATTTTGGAGCAACTCTACGAGAGAGTTCGCCAGAGCCACCGCATTCTGTATGCCGGTGTTGAGACCCATCGCCGCCTGCGGATCCTGCTTATTACAAGAGTCGCCGACCAACACAATGCGATGCCAATGCCAATGACGGACAAGTCCTTCTTCAATATTGGCGAGATGCGCCCAGTTTTTCTGTGCCCAGACTTCCTGAAATCTTGTGCCGCCTTGGTGCACTACGAGGTCTGCGATTTGAGAGGCATGCTCTTCCACCTGATCCGCCGTAAAGCGCGGAGACTCCGTTGTCGGCTTTGGCAGAGCAAAATACGCTGCAAAGTTGGCCTGCGCCTCGCATGTCGTGACTTGGAAGTGAACATCTCTCCCCCTTGTCTCAAAGAGCACACCGGGCTTCATACCGGCCAAGGGCCCCTTGGTGTATCCGAACAGGGCTCTGTACGTTGAAAGAAACGGTGGCTCTTCGCCTAAGTCTTGCTCATGTACAGTAGCAAGGCTATGCATGAGGTCGCGCACTTTGCTTTTGACACCGTCGGCACCAATTATTAAGGAGCCCTTGTGCGAACTACCGTCTTTGCAGTGGACTGTCGCGCTGTTCTCTTCGAAGGAGATGTTGTCCACCTCCTGCGCGGCCAATGCCTTAGACTTGTCGGGCAGGTTATCAAACAGGAACTTGACAAGACGGAACCTATGGAAAACTATCGTCTTATGACCATGACTTTTTGTTTATTAGCCCAGATAGTGCCATTGCAATCGTCCGAAACTTACAGTCTTCCAGTCCCATAAGGCATGTCGGATTCGGCAATAACTCTGCCATCCGGTCGGAGGTTTACTTTGTCATGTATCAGAATATCAAGCTTGCGAATACCATCTAAAAGGCCGAGTTGGTCAAGGATGCGGACATTATGAGGCCAAATAGCAATAGTTGACCCATTCTCTGTCTCGAATGTACTGTGACGCTCTAGGACGATATAGTCGATGTTCACTGCGGATAGGATGTGGGCGACGATAAGTCCAACAGGCCCACCGCCGACCACAATAACCTTGAAACGGTCAGACATCTTTGCCAGAATCTCTCAAAACCGGATCTGCACAAAATTTCGTATCTCGAGTTGGCGATTACTAGGAGCCCTTCACCATTTTATGTGCCGGTCATTGACATGAAATCTATGCGCTTTCGTAATCACGGCAGTAGCTATCTGCAATAGATGCTGACATGTAATACGAACTCGCGAATCCCCCCCATTCGACTAATCACCATGTTCACATGTGAAATTGTCTTGGCCATAACACGGGGCGGCCGCCCTAGGTAGCCTATCAGATCAGGGGCTGATAGCCATTTGCGGCAATCGATGCGCATCGGCTTGTGGGAATGTTGACATTAGATGATCCCACCCCTCACAAACTCGAAAAATGAAGACACTTCATCCTCTACTCAACGACTCTTACGTATTGTTTTATTTGCAGACATACAGCGGAGGAAAAGTTCCATACCAAGCCATTGCAATGCTATCTTGTTTTGCAAATGTAGGCTGATTTGCTGCATGATTTCGAGCTCAAACTGACACGGGTCAGAGGGGAACCTCACATTGGTCTTTTGCCCGCATATACTTTGAGCCTTTTGGTAGGGTAAGCATGGCATTAGAAATTATACTAGTAAACTCGCACTGCCAGGCCAGTAGCCGGCAACATCGTCCTTCCAATCACAACAGAACGCACGCTGAAGGAGACACCATTCTTAGCATGATTTCCACGGTAGCTCTCCGGTATTTCCATGCCAAGAGTGTAATCGAGATAATGTTGGGTGGATACGTAGGTCAGGGACTTCTTTCCACGCGGTGAAAGTGATACCCAGGCGTTCTGCAGCCAGGCCCATGGTGTTTTCCCGAGCAGCCCAAATTCTCTAGCCCATTGATGACAATTATCAGGCTCTAGCTGTTGTACTAGGTTTAGCAGGGAAACAGCATGCGTAGCTCCATTCTCATCAAATTTATCATCATATCTTTCCCCATCTTTTTTTAGATCGAGGAGAATGACGACATTCCTTTCCACCTCCTTCGTCCGAAGAAAGTATTTCAATCCCTGTAGTCCCCAATTTTCCTGGGAAGAGTATTCACTAGGTATATTTTTTCTTGCAAATGCAACGCAGAAGAAACGCCAGACTGATGAACAGATGTATGAATCGTTGAGGGTGGCAGTCATTCGGTCGTTGGGAGATGCACCGGCCTCTAAAAGATGTTTGACCACGCGAGGCTTCATTTGTCGGGCTCTTAGGCTTACATACCGTCCGTACGCCGCGGTAAATAAATAAGATAATCCATCTGGCTGGGAAACCAAGTTTATGTCTTTGATTTCATCGAGAATGAACTTTTCGTCTTGGAATTCATAAATTATCCAGTGAGCCCAGGACATTTTAATCTCCTCGAGCCGCGATTCTCCAGACTGTAAGCTTGCTGCCCAGCCCTCGAACCCTCTTGAATTTCTTGTGATATGATAAGTTATAGCGCTCTTATATGCGTTTAACCATATCCGAGTCTCATCACGGTTTAACGAGACCATGTCATTCCAGGGCTGATGTTCCAGATGTCCTGAGTGGACATATTGGTCGTCATGAAAATATAGCCGCGCCAGGGATGCTTTCAAACAAATAAGGCGTTCCGTGAGATTTGGATATTTGGCAGCGTAATTCATCACATCTTGGTTCTGACGAATAAAGTCAAACACGGTGCGATGTAAAAAGTTAAACAACTTTAGCTGAAATGGGGAGTTGGTCGGTTCAGTTGATGGCCAAGCGTCAAATGTGTCGATTAGACCTTTTGTATAATATCCCAGCTGCAGCTCGGCGTGTTTTTGGGAAACCTCTATTTCGTCCACAGAATGTGTCCTAATTTGACATGAAAGGGGGAAGTGAGGGTCATCGAACAACTCATCGATCCAACTAAACATGAGTAGTGTATTGGGTAAACCGAATCTAAAAGTCGAAAAGCAGATGGCCAACCAGAATATTCTGAGACTTTTGTCGCGATCGCCAATGTCTACGAAATTAAGCATGCTCTGGTATAACTCTTTTATGTCTTGGGGAACGTTGACCAAATGCTTCCTCAATAAACTGATCTCTTCGCCAAGACCGAGTTTGTGAAGGAGTTGGCTGATGACCAGATGGGCCCATAGAAATATTCCATTTGATTGATCAGCAAGATCTTTAAGAAGAGGCTTGTAGAGATTTCTAACACGGTGAAATTGCTTGTGGCTCTCAAACCTCTCAAGTCCAAAGTTCAATATATCAAGTTTATTTACTTCGTGTAGTTTGACTTGGCTATAATTCGAAAAGGCCGACATGAACTCGGGATAGGGTCGAGAGCTGACGAGGAGTTTGATGTTACCGGATGTAGTCCATGCGAGGAGATTCTCGGCAAGTATTTGGTGATCTTCAGGATTTGAACCAGCCTCTCCAAACTCGTCCAAACCGTCAATCAAAAAGCAAAACCGGTATCGAAGATGAGAGGATCGCTCAAGGAACCTCTTCATCGCGCTATACAGTTGCGATGTACGAAAGAAGACACCGTCGATAGAATTTGCCACTGGGTTGCGCTCGAATGCTTGATAGGCATCGGGGAAAATCTCTGGAATCAGGTCGGTCTGTTGTATAAGAATTTTGAACAATATAGAACGGTATAGACCCTCGAGTGATCTCGCATCTGGAGTACTGGCTCTGAAGAAAAAGAACTGTGCAATGACGACCTGCTTACTGCCGCCCCAGGTGTTTAGTTCCTGTTCCGTCCGTTCATGGTTAAGTATCAGCTTCATGAGTGTGGACTTTCCACATCCAGCCCGACCAGATATATGAAAGATCCCGCTCTTCCTGGAGAGCCATGATAGAAGAGCTGCCCTGGCTTCTAGTCGCTTGTCATGTGCTTGCTTGAGGTTTTCTTCCCATATCATTTGTTGCAACTCCGTAGAGGCATCACTGTTGCCTGTATCGAGATACTCTGCAGAGTCTAGCTCAATGACAGGCTCCTCGTTATCCAAAAGCCAATTGAATGTTCCATGGTTGACCTCCACAATTCGATCCTCTCGGAAATAAATAGAACTGAAGTAGAGCTGTTTCAGCACGCGCATTTCGGGAGTTGGCAAGGCAGACTGCTTGAGCAACTGATCAAGCGTCTTCTCGAGATGTGCCATAACATATTTCTCCTTTTGTGGGTCGGCACCTTCTGCAGGGATTGGATATTCTTGTATGGCCTTTATTTGTTGTTGGACCTCCTTTAACTGCTCGACTATAGTGGAATTGCCTCCAGTTACCTCTGACAGCATGCTGCTAATTTGTATCTGCACTGCGACTTGGCGTTCATTGTTCAGCTTGTCAACGAGGGAGAAATCACAACGAGTCACGAAATCAAAGTACCCACTTCAGCATAGTAACCAGTCGAGCTAAAATCTGCAATCGATATTGGTCAAGAGTTCTCATACGATTCGCAATGCCTTGTTTATTATATGCGATTTGAACAGCCTTCGTGATACTCCTGATCCCCGAAGAGCCTTTCTCCACCTGTAGCTTTCCTAAAATTCCTTGCAACTCTCCCGAGATGACATGAGACCTGTCCGCTAGTGCTTTCAGGGCGATTTCGTGCTCTGACGTCCCGTGGAGCGGGTTCATGAGTTTCGCGTTAATAGCGCTCAGGTCTTTGACCACGGTTTCTAGGTCAGCATTTTCTTTCGTTATGCCTCGCGCTGCAAGTTCTGTAGTAGTAGACAATATCTTGCATGAACAGTCTATGACAGCGAGTATGTTCACAGCGAGCCCAAACGCAGAGACCGGATCCATTGTGGTCGCAATAGCGGTAGAGCGGATCGGCTAGAATAGTCAAGAAAAAGGTACAATATTTCAACTAAATGCCTTCCTTCCATAACGGAGGAGGGTAGGAAGATTTTGGGGCTGGAGAAACGGCCCGGAAGAGCTTGATGAAATCAGGCTCTGGCGGTGATAGCACTGCCTCACACACATTTCTGGCATCTCTACTTTAGCCGTTGCGAGCTTAGGCTAAAATTTACATATTTTGCAAGATGCATGAGTAATGGTACTGAAGTACTTACAGTCGTCCTCACTCGTGGTATGATATCCAATATGAATATGCCTTGTGTGAAACGGAATAGGTCACGCTCGACTTTGGGCTTGAGGCTGATATTGTGTAGTAATCCTAACAGATCGATACAAGCTTTCAGTCAAGCTTCTAGAGATATACAAAAGCTACCTTCTACCGTATCTATAAATCAGATCTGTTGATAACAGCCAATAGCTTCCTCCCCTTAGTTATGCCACAACTATCACAACAGGCTTACTGTCATCCTCCACTAATGCTTGTAAGAAAAAAACCTTCTACAAAAAAGAATTGAGTCATAGATCGCGTTCTTCGCCAAGGGGCGAGGATAACTAGTTGTGCGAATGTAGAGGCTGACAAGGATATTTGCTTGTGGGGTTGAGTCCTTCGTGCCACAGCTCCTGATTTTACGGGTGATGTTAGGCATGCGTGAACGCTGGGACCCAATGGTGTTCGCAATAACGGCGATAGGTGTAGATAAAGATCCACTGTATATTCTCGGCAACGGCCTGAATGACTACTATTATAAAGAGAATCGGAAATGAATCGCTAGAGGAATAGTGGCGAACCCTTGATTGAGATCTCTTTCAAGGAAACCCGAAGGCATACCGTGACATATTGACTATTTGCTTGACTAACGGCGATACCTAGACCTGGAGTAGGATATACGAGTCCTGTCATGAGCTACCTGGCTACACAGCCTAGGTTATCGGGTACTCTTCTGTTCTCAATTCACCGGGTTAAAGTGAGATGGGTTTTCTTTTCAGGAACGAAGCCTGTGATGCTCAAGAAACACATGCATCAGACGCATACAGATGCTGTCCTGCCGTTGATCGTCTTCAGCTGAGCAACCCCGCACGCGATGCACGCGATTTTCCTCCTGTGATCCCTGCTAGTCGACGGACGGATCAAGCTTGATGCTGCCGGGTGAAGTACCGTTACATCATTCAGGTGAAGCTAGCGGGTTTGGCAGTGGGGAGACATCCGCTAGATGTCCCGGTACCGTCTCAATTGTCCACTGGGAAGAGAAGCTTATCGCTCATCCCCACGCCCCGGTCGCCGCTGGCGAACAACAGGCCAGCCAGCCTCGGTCTCTGACCAGGATCACAAGCAAATTGAAATGAAGACCCGCGCACGTCAATCTGCGGGGGGCATCGCTTGTCTGGGGGGCTGAAGTGGTGTGTCTACTGGTAGCTTCTCTTCAGTCGCGTAGTTCGCGATAACCACTTTCTTCCATCTGTTTCGTTTCGGAGAGTGTCAATCATGGCAATGGGCGTCACACGGAGGCCAAAGCTGCTGTATGCGGCAGTCGTCATCTGCATCTTCCTGTTCCTCACATGGCACTACGACGCCATTCCAGACATCGAAAGCGCCGACCGACCGAACAGCGCACCGGTGCCGCCACTCGACGACAAGGGAAAGAAGCTGGACGATGCTCACTCCCCAAGCGGTAGTGATGGAAATGCTCCAAATCCTGCCGAGCCAGCGCTCGCCCAGGATGCGCACAAGCTTCTGACCGCCGATGACTTCAAACCCCATTTTCAGGCGGTCATGCTCCTGCCCGGCATCACAATGGCCGACGCGAAGAGCACCTGCTTATGGGGCCCGGCCGAGAAGGTCAATTTCCAATATGGCACGGATAAGGACTGGGTCACTGACGACCGGCCAGATCAGGAACTGGAGCAGAAACGCCGGGAGTGGCACACCTTTGTCGAGTCCGGGATGATTCCCTACTCCCAGGTTGATGGCAGGTTCAATGGTCGTGGACTTGTCATCGTGGCCGGCAATGCAGATACCCTCATGCGTGTCAAGGTCATCTTGCGCGCACTGGTCAGGCTGAACTCTGTCATTCCGGTGGAGATCCATTACTGGGACGATGAGATGGACATGGGCAAAGGCCAAGAATTGCTCGACATCTACCCCGAAATCTACTTCAATGATCTATCCAAGGACCACAACATCCTTCATATCAAGAAGGATGGCTTCTTCGGCATCAATTACCAGCTGAAGACCGCATCTCTTATTAATTCCCGCTTTGCGGAGCCAATCTTGCTCGACTCCGATAACATTCCCGTCATCGACCCCGCCACGCTTTACGACTCCGACGAATACAAGGAATACGGCACCATCTTTTGGCCCGACATCGCGCGCACGCGGCCCAACAATCCCGCGTGGGCCATCACCAACACGCCGTGCCGCATGGACGAGTACGAGCAGGAGAGCGGGCAGCTGCTGGTGGACAAGCGGCGCTTCTTCTACCACCTGCAGCTGGCGTCGTGGCTCAACAACGAGCAGGGCGCCTACTACAACGAGTTCCTGCTCGGCGACAAGGACATGTTCCGCTTCGCCTGGCACGCCCTCAAGACCCGCTACGGCAAGCCCAAGCGCTGGCTGACCAGCCTCGGCACGGTCAATGGTGGCTTCTATTGCGGCCACAGCTTCGCGCAGCACCACCCGGACTCGGGCGGCAAGATCGCTTTCGTGCATGGGGGCTTGACCAAGACGACTGATCTGGAGGTTATGCGATGGCAGCGCGACAAGCAGGGCGGGTATTATCGGAATTACAAGTTGGCGCCGTCGGACGAAGACCCGATGCAAAGCGTCAACGTCGCCATCAAGTTTGACACGGTGGAGTACATGCCAAATAAGCCAGAGGGTACCCATGTGGCAATGTGTACAGACCTGTTCGACGTCGAGCCCAAGAATATTGACGAGATACTGCCTGGCTTCGAGCGCATATTCGACGAGCTTGGGGGATACTGGAAGCTCGATGAGGCGGACAAGGCGAAGGCCGTGGACGCCAAGTTACAGGAGACAAAAGAGAAAGAGGCCACAGATAAAGACGGCTTGGCCACGGATGTAGTCGGCACTGGAACGGCCAACGCCCAAAATATAGACAATGCTGTAGAAGTTCCCACCAGTGGTTCAGACCAGGGGGCGAAGCAAGATGTCCAGGATAGTGCAGCGACGGTCGCTGATGGTTCAAGTCAGGGATCGCAGGAAGAAGTCCGTTTTGATCCTCCATCCCCTGCTTCTTGATAGACCTTTTTTGAGTTGTTTTTGAAAGTTATGCGATACGATACATAAACAGGATACCCTTGAGGGATCATGAATGAGAGGTCCAGATATATAATGTAATGCAAAGTAAACGAATGAATGCAACATGTTCATTGGTCTCGTCGACCATCCTCGGTTATATGTTTGAAAGAAAGAGGTACAACTAAGGAGCCCAGGATACCTAAGTCTGTATTCATCACTCTACACAATTTTCGAAAAGTAATTCATCATGTACTCTCAATTTGGCCAATCTTCATTCCCATCCCATTTTCGACCTGCATCGAGCTCCAGCCTTTGTGTCTAGTCACTGCAAATTGCCTGTCGACACTCATAATGGGAGTCCCCGCCACAACAGCCACCAAAACCAGCCTGGGCGGTTTCGTACGGGATACGGCGGCAGTACTCGGCCTAACGAGAATCAGAGTTATATCAATGCTTCAGGATTACATATGGAGTGACTAGATAAGTGAGAGCGGGTGAGATGTATGAGAATCGTAACAGTGTTACATACAGGGACGTCCAATGTGCCACCGTTGGGAACACAGCAGCGCTGAGTATCTTCCCAAGATCTACCGGTCTCCGGCTTAGTGCAGGTACAATCGACGGTGCAATCCTGACGGATATTCAGTTTCCCAATGCCAGCGTCATGACCCTGGGGGGCAGCCTTTGCCAGGACTGCGAGAGACACAGCAATAATGATAATGGAACGCATAATGGTGAAAATCTAGTTAGTGAGTAAATAAAGGGATTTTAGAAGGAAGGGTAATGAGACTTTGTTGAGTTGATCCTGAGAAGGCGATGAGAACTCAGTGACATTTTATGAACATAAGGGATAGCTGCCACGTCGTTGTATTTATACACGTAGTATCAACCCCTAGTCCTGGTACGTGCCCAATGATCCCCACAAGGATTTCATTCTCATAAGGACATTTGACGCTCAACTCCACGCGTATCGTCGTCATAGATAGCATGGCCTAGTCACGTATAAACTGCCAGGTCAACAGGAAGCGCCAGTGTGGTTGGTATGACCGTCGACAGAAAACTCTTCAGTAACTACTCTTCTACTAAACCTCAATCAATCGACTCCGACTTATCACTACAATTATGATCCATGGTTTCAAGTGACGGACATTCGAGTTCTTGGTGTATTATCGATTCAATAAAGCTACATATTATGAAGCTGCCTAGTATCGGCTGACAGTTAAGTCTGATCTCAGCTGACGATCCAGTCGAGACATGAAAGTGGTACTCAAAGCGAAGTTTCGGACTGCAAATTGGACCTGTTGTAAACTACATCGAAATATGTTACGTTATACTGATAAATTATACAGACGTAATATATTCGTATTTAGCCGGGCGACCGGAACATTTTTTTTAAACCCCGTAATGACCGTTATTGCAATGGACCATTGAAAATGTGATGAGACTTTAGAGGGGTTTCAGAGGATCATTACTTAGAAGTAGCGCTATATTGTCAATTCCATCCAATAGGAAGCATGCCGGTCATCGATAACAGGCAGTCATGCTCATTAGAACCTACCCCTGAGTCGAAGAAGATAGGGGTGGCGGTTGAGAACATCAAGTTTTTGTATTACGGAAACTTCCTTCGTCAAGTTTTCTGGCGTTGATACCTACGTACTGTTTCCGCCGTCAGTGTTCCAGAGGATTCAAATTGAGCATATGGTAGTCTTGCGATCAATGGTTGGATATAGACCGGAATAGTGATGTCTCCAAGAGTTCAAGCTCAGAGTCTCGATTGCTGAGCGGATCCGCTAGCCTAAGGCCGCCAAGGCTGCTATTCCTCGATGAACATCCTTCTCGCATCCATTTCTAGTCTCCTGCGATATGGATCAATTTAAAAATTTTGCTTTTTTGGTGCTGCTTATCTTTTTCTTGGTGCTCTTTGATAATGCTGAGAGTTTCCTGCTGAGAAGAATGGCGACGTAAGGAATATCACACATGAGTTTTTGGAAGCTGGTGCCTAGACTGAAAAGGACGGCCAATCCAGCTGCAGCAAGAGAGATAGTGAACGCAATCTTTATGCCATGCATATAAGCTGTAAGGATACCTGGAACCTCCTGGTCATTGAAAACATTCCGTATCTCGGTAGCACCGGTGATTACGACCAGAGCCGGGTCAACGGTTGGCGCTGTGTGCTTGACGGTATGAATAAGCACATTGACCAATGCAGATTGTGCTGCGGACAGAGAGAAAGCTCGTCCTACAATCTGGAAGACTTGTAGCATGACTAGGTTAATGAAGTCAACTGGTTGAGACTTTCTAAACTCACAGAGAATCATGGCTGTCACCTCTGCCACATCTTCGGCCTGGGCATATGCTTGAGCCATTATAAGTGGTACTTGAATGCCAATGCCCCAGCCGACACCACCGATGATCTGGTAACCAATCCATTTGCCACTACTGCTACCAATCTCGAGACTATACAGTAGCCCAGTCGCGATAACAGTGAGTATAGATCCCCCAAGCATGACTGGTGCGGCAATCCCAGTAGCTGTGGTGAGGAATCCAGTCAGGAGCGTACCAATTGTGAGAGAGATAATGATCGGCAAATTGCGGACACCTGATGCAGTCGGACTAACATCGTCAATACTCTGAAAATAGATCGGGAGGTAATAAAGGACAAGATAATAGGAGCCAGCAAAGAAGAACATAAACCCTGCGCAGACAAAATTAATACGGCTTCGAAACAACCTCATTGACATCATAGCTCGTTGCTCTTGATATGTCTCCCAAAATAAAAAAGCAATTGTAATAGCAAAACAGCTGATAAGAAGACCAATCGGAACGGAAGACTTCCAAGGGTATTGTTGACCACCATACTGCAATGCCAGTATATAGCTGACCATGGCGCCCATGACGAGTAGAACCCCCAGAGGGTCGAGCTGAAGCAGCTTCTCGGTCAAAGATGCTTCCATAGGCTGTGCTGCCTCTGGAGTCTTGAAGAATATTATTACAATGGCTGCAGAGAGTCCCCCAATCGGCAAATTGATATAGAAACACCATCGCCACGAAACATGATCTGTGAATGCGCCGCCAATCAAAGGTCCGGCTACTGCAGCGATACCATAGGCAGCACCTATGACTCTGGTAAACATTGGTCGTTTCTTCGGTTCGGCAGAGAACGCCGCGATAGTATATGCTCCAGAGCCGCCACCTGCTGCACCGATGCCGGCGAGAGCTCTTCCAATAATAAGTACTATTGAATTGGGAGCAACCGCGCAGACCAGAGACCCAATCTCAAAGATGAAAATCGATGTTAGAAACGTGGCTTTGATTGGGAGAGACTTGAAAGCCTTTCCCCAAGCAGATTGGAAACCGCCGAATGTCATGAAAAAGGCAGACCCGTACCACCCAACGACATCAAGGCCCTTGAAGTCGTCGGTGATTTTTGGAATGGCTGTCGCAACAATCGTCTATAATACGATTTAGCTTGTACTATGTGCGCTATGTACTTCAAAGCACAGATCATACCATATCCAATGCAATCAAGAAAGTCGAGAGTACCAAAGCAACAACCACAAAGAAGAATCGAAATCCTGATGGGTATTCATCTTGTTTTGTGTCTCCTTCTGAAGTTTTTTCCAGCGGCTCCCTGTCGGTATCTTCCCCGGCGTCCTGCTTCTTCTCATATATTGTAGGCGAACGTGATCTTTCATCGCTGTTGGTCACAGTAGATGGTATCGATGACATTTTAGAGATACAATTAAAGAAAGCGTTGGCTGTAGTGATTCAAAATGTTGTGTCAGCTTTGACGTAGAATGTGGCGAATCTATATTTCCGTTGAAAATATCTTTTCAAAAGTGTCGAGCCATGTAGATATTGAGGATAAGGTAAATATATCACAAGATCTCTTCCTAACTTGACACTGCTCCTGAGCCCTGACAAATGAGCATTTCCCCGGCGAGGTTCCTTCTCTCCCTAATCCTTTTCGGCAGTACAATTACTGTTTCCTAGAGACAGTAAAGTATCTCCGGTGTTGTGAGCATATCTCCGGGCGTTAGACATTACGACCGATGACCAAGCTCGTCAGACTACACGAACGCCGGCAACTCCCATGGACCTACATGGAATTGGCTATTGTTAATACAACTATTTTTAAGTGAAAATTCGCGAGAATCCATTACCAAGCTCCGAAAATTTAACACTCTGCCTTGTAACGGGTGTTAAGCTGGATTCCTTGGTTTCAAACACCGACCAAGCCTCGTGTCTCAGATCTAATCTTGTCAAAAGTCCTTTGAACGTTCATAAAAGAGTCTCCAGGATGCGGTGGCAAACACCGAAAGCATTCATTGTATGCACACAAACCCTTCGTGACAACGTATTTGATGAAACCCAGAGATTGAGATTCCAGAACACATTAAATCGGACTGGTGAGTTCCGGGCGAAACAGGTATCATGACCGCCGCTCTCATTATCTACACATAACCTGTGCTGCATTCACTATTCCACATAAAAGCCCCGCGTCGAGGTTTGGCCGAGCGAAGATGAAAGGATAGACCCAATATTCCCGACTTTCCAGAAACCCATGCCAATACGAAACATAACACGTATAGCAAGTATACGTTATGCTGTTTTCGATAAGTTTTTCGCGCCCCCGGAAACCGTCCTCGCAATTGTCGATAGTATAGCTATGCTCGGGTGGCTAATACCGTCTACGATATTACTCTTTTTATAATTAGTCTTGGCTATTGGCCACCCTTTACCCGTGTCGGCATATGCCTTTCCAACACCACGCCTAAATAAATTGAAAATGCGGAGGTAGGCTGCTTCCGTAAAGGTATTAATTGAAAATGGAGCCAGTTGGTAAGTGCAAGGGCATGATCTTGTTGTTTTCTAGTTCTATGTTGTTTCATGCTCGAAAATCACATTTATGAGTCATTGAGAAACTTTTCTGATGTCTTCCAAATTTCTGTACGCCAGCTTGGTAGGCTCGCTCCTTACAAGTGTAGTTGTAGCGCAGAGCTCTGAGCAACATCCTTCTTTACCAACGTGGAAATGCACCACCTCGGGAGGCTGCGTTCAGCAGAACACCTCGGTTGTATTAGACAAGGATTCGAAATACGCACAAGGTGCTGCTGGTTCGAGAAACGCGGCTGACTACGCCGCTATGGGGGTTTCCACTTCAGGCAACGCGGTGACTTTGTACCATTACGTGAAATCAGGCAACACGCTCAATCCGGCATCTCCGCGCATCTACCTCTTAGGCGCTGACGGCAAATACGTTATGATGAACCTCCTCAACCAGGAGCTTTCCGTGGATGTCGATTACTCGGCCGTCCCCTGCGGAGAGAATGGAGCCTTCTATCTTTCGGAGATGAAGGCCGACGGCGGAGGTTCTTCGGGTGGCGCAGCTGCCGGACAAGGCTACTGTGATGCGCAATGCCAGGGCTTCTGCTGTAACGAGATGGACATACTCGAAGCGAACGCGAAGGCGAATGCCATGACGCCACATCCATGCAATGGGAACAATTGCGACAAGAGTGGCTGTGGATATAACCCATACGCAAGCGGCCAACGCAATCTTTGGGCCACTGGCGGGACTGTGGATACGAACAAGCCGCTCACGGTGGTAACGCAATTTGAGGGCAGTGGCACTCTAACACGGATCACACGCTTCTATATTCAAAATGGGAAGAAAACCGACGGCGGAACGATTTCCAGCTGTAACGGCGGCACTGGTGGGCTTGCTGGGATGGGTCAAGCTTTAGGAAGAGGGAGTAAGTTTTCGTTATCTTCTTTAAACAAAAGACTTCTCCGGGGCAAAATATACAGCATAGCACATAATGTTTTTGATCAAAGCTTGGAGTGCAAAGCCTCGTTGATTTGATAGTGTTGCTGACTCGAATCTTAGTGGTATTGGCCATGAGTATTTGGAATGATGCTGCACAGCAAATGAGTTGGCTCGACGCCGGCAACAACGGACCTTGTAGCACCGGGGAGAGCACACCCTCTAGTATCCAATCTCAACATTCTGATACACATGTTGTCTTTTCCAACATTAGATGGGGCGACATAGGGTCCACCACTCAAAACTAAGACAATGTCATGACGGGTTACGAATTTCTCGGTTTGATGATTGACCATAGTTTGCTGATGGTTATTGGAGACGCAGCCAGATAATGTATTCGATTTTGTTCTGTATTTATGTTCTGTCGTCTGTAAATAGGATGAATGGAGGAGAAAATCACGATCTCGGCATGGAATGGAACCTTCAAATCTTACACACTATGTGTCATTCATACATGATCACCTAGACCATGAGTCTTCCATCAAATGATCTTGATTTTGAACCAAGCCTACTTTGTTTCTATATGCATCTCCATTATTCTCAGAATACAAGGATAATTCAACCATCTAATAAGCTTGTAGGCGAAATTCCCTCGGCTCGCGAGTTCTTCGCCGATGGGTGGGTTAAGCGAGTGTCGCTATCATCATCCCTCCTCAAGCTTTGTCTCGGTTAATTGAGGTGATCAATTGTGGGTGCTATATATTCTAATATGATTATCGAAGCAATGATTGTCCATCTACTTCACCGAAGTCTATTCTGCTTCCTCCGTATTTTAGTACCAGTTTGGTTCGGTATAGATGGTCCAATGAACTTTAGGTGGAGACTATGGTTCTATTCAATGTTGATTATCTGTATCTACACTTACTGTGTCCCAATATCGAGGGTGCTATCAAGCGATATGCTTTGAGATGTGGCTTAGCATCGGAACCTTTTAGATAATTTGAAGCAAGGTAGAGGATGCAGCCACGAGAACTAAACTATAAATTTACCATTTCTAAAGGAGGAAGAGTATCTATAAAGCTTTACTAGATGGGAGACATGATTGTTAAGACCATACAGGTTATCCGCAAAGGCGCCCTGAAGTTACTAGCTCATCCAGAATAATTGTTTTCAAGTAAGCTATAGGGACAAAATTAAGCGAGAATTGGCCTAGCCGTTCTGGGAATATGGTAGCATCTACTGTCATATGCTGTTTTGCAGAAAAAAAGGAAGAAACTCTTAGTCGGTCAGAACAACTGGCGCCACTAACACCTCCCACTTATCGCTACCTTGCTCACAAACTGTCAGAGCTGGGTAAAGATCATAGAGGCCATTTCGAACGCTTCCGGCATCAACAATTTGTGAGGATTGTATATTTCGAAGCGTCGCTTTGGTTAGCGCTTGATGGCTGAGTGGTCGATGGTAGCGGGTTCCTGGCCAGACCATTCTGTAAGATGTTCGCGAGCTCTGCATTGCACGGTGAAGAGTATATGCAGGTTTAATGACGTTCTCTATGAGCTTCAGCGTGCAGTCTCCTTCTATTTGAGCAAAGCACCCCGAAAGATCAACAATTATGTTTCCAAATCGTATATCAAGTTGCTGACGTTCAATATCACTCCTGGTATTATCCGCAGCGGTGAACACAGCCTCAATCAGCACATTTCGCCACTCACAGAACTCATGATGTCCTGTAAAATCTAAGGAACAATCAACTCAAAATCTTGGAAAATGCTCCGAATATCCCCGGGCATGTACGGTGGGGCAGTCAAGCATCCTCGGAGTTATCGAGCATACAGAAGGCTCACCTTTGGGGGTGCTATTGTCTAGCAATGAGTATCTGACTTCGTGAATCATGGCTTCCTCTCCTTTGGTAAACCCGAGTGGAAGGTATCGCTGGAAGAAATGTTCATTTAGAAGCTTCA
Organism: Phaeoacremonium minimum UCRPA7; assembly: GCF_000392275.1. Taxonomy (NCBI): domain Eukaryota; kingdom Fungi; phylum Ascomycota; class Sordariomycetes; order Togniniales; family Togniniaceae; genus Phaeoacremonium; species Phaeoacremonium minimum. The sequence goes on along the minus strand of NW_006921496.1, from coordinate 10,520 downwards.
TAATCCATAGGTAGACGAAGAGCTTTTCATCGCAGCAGCCTTTCTTGAATTCGTTCACGAGCCCGCTGATATCGCCTTGCTCCTCACGGGTATAGATATCGAATGTCTCCCTTAGAGAGATCTTTCCCTCCGTAGTTGGCGTTTGAAGACGAGAGAAGATCGCGAGAACCATGACTACCCCGATTTGGTCGTCAAGGTATTGATTTACCCACTGTTCTATATTGGCTCGAAGAGAGATGTATGCTGCCTTGAGCAGGGTCAGCAGGGCGAGGTGATCACTGGGGTCAGCCAACCAACCTGGATAGTCTCCTTATCATTACCCAATGTGGGTAGCAAGTCAGCCAGGGCCAGACGCCCACTGTCACTAGGCGACGATCTTGACATTGTGGGTTTAATCGAGGCGGCAATTATCCAACTCGGACTTGTCAGGAGCTTGGAATGAGATTCTATTTTTCGAGTTCCTGTTTGAAGCTGCCGACTCAAGAGCTACCATGGAGAATTTTCAGCTATTTATATGCCAAACTCAAGTATCCATGAAGAGGTCTGCTTGTGAGGAGGATAAGCCAGCACACGCTTCATGTCAAAAATTCTCCGGACTGGTTTGTAGTCATGGCATTTCAGTGCCATGTTGTGAGAGCAATCTCCTGAGTCACTGAATGCTGTTACATAGGTATGAGTAGTTTTGCAGCCTGGCCTTCAGACTAAATTTGCTTATCGTGAACAGGTGACCAATTAGTCAGTAGTTAACCGGCTACTGAGTGTGATGAAGTCGAGAATGCGGCAAGGTAGGAACAGATTCTCAAGCATAATTTCAAATGATATACAGAATCAATTGAACTTCAAATACTCCATCTGGTTTTGCAAACCTTCAATATTGTGCAAGATACGCTCTCGCACAGCTGTTTGATATCATAATCATTACTGAAAGTCAACATTGCAATAAGGTCAAAATATGGAATTTTATTTCAGTCAGTAAACTATGCTTTTAAATTAACGCGTACTATAAATCCCCTGCATCATGTTATGAACTTCCAGGGGTAGATGATGATCTACCCTGATGGAGCCTTCTGATCAACGAAGAAGAAGGCCGGATTGAGAGGTTTCAATTCTTGAAGATCCTTAGTCTTGGCTTCCCATTTCAAACGGACTAGAGAATGATAGAGCGGTAGACGATGAACGTTCTCCACCAATACGGGGGCAACTACGGCAAGTGTGTCCACGTGCTTGAATTTCATTCTAGGAATATACTCCGGTTTGATTTCGTGGGGTGGATGGACGTTTCTCAAGTGATAATTATATATGGAGCATTTCATGAATCGGTGAAGGGCAGCAGCTCGCCAGACAATCTCGCGTCCATATTGCTTCTCGAGCCTTGCCTGATTGTCTTCTTCATACTCGAAGAACTGTCGAAGGGAGTCGGAGTGCCAGGCGCAGATCTCCCGTGTCTTTCGGTCATGCTCTTCCACAAAAGATGGAGAAGGTATGCTGGTTAAAGCAAACATCGTCTCGCCAAACCAATGGAAATACCTCAAGTTGCTTCGGCTGCCTATGTGGAACAATTATGAATAATGTTGTAGATAACAGTAAAAGAGCCAGAGTGCTTACCAGTGGCATCCTTCACCCGTTTAGTGAGGACGTCAAGCGGGCCTTTCCAACTCTCAAGTCCCAATGGATACTCTTGATCAAAAATGTCCTGGTTGATATTGTACATGATCCAGTGTGCAACATATGCCTTTGGAAGCACCTTCGTCTCGTGTACTCGTTGTATAAGATTCAAGTAAGCCGGCCGGATACGGTCCGATTTATACAGCTTTTCGTAATTTTGCAAACTAAAGAGGGCACTCAGCCGTCTCCAAGGTTCGTCGTCCACGCTCATGGCGGCGAAGGCATCTTCAACCCACTGCTCAATGGCATCAAGCAGGGATCTATATTCGGTAACCACATAGATATCTGTCTCCGGGCTGAGATTCCCATGCTCTTGTAAAGCGGACGGGACGACCGCATTCAGGCCCTCTGAAAGGCGATCATTTTGGCTATTCAAATCAAACTCGTCGCTCGCGCAAGATCCCGACGTATCACTTTCGCTCGGATCCTCGTCAAAGGATGCATCCTCAGAAGGCTGCTTGCCCTTGCCTTTCACCGCCACTGCCTCATTTCCAGGGGTCCTGCGTCTTGTGGCATCAGCCATGTTCAAGCTTCTTTCGCAGCCTGTCTAGGAGCTCCGGCAAGAATAAAAGTTGAAGCTATTGAGTATTGTGTATTTTTGGGTTGCTGCAAAATTACACAAAGAACACCTCGGTATTTATAGAGCTCAAATCATTTGTATGACAGCTTATAAAAGCGAAAATGATTCAAAATCGTGAGAACAAGATGAAAACCGACGCTTTGAACTATTATGTGGTCCTTCTCAACAGGTACAACGTTGCGCAAGCGGTTACTTGAGTCCCTTTGGTGTCACCGGATCAAATTCGAGTTAATCATTCAGTATTTGGCCTAAGTATTCTGTTCTGGAACAGACTATTCTTTTTCTTTTTTCAATCAAGGGGACCAATACAGATCCTCGACAATTGGCGCTTAAGAGTGACTAATTAAGAACATCAGACAGCCTAGGACAGCTGGTAACAATTACGAAACTGGTTCATGTGTAGAGCATCTAGACAGACGCTGAGTTTGTTCACACCTGCTATGTTTTTACCTGAAAGGCCTTAATCCACTAGGGATTTCTAACTCCCCTTAGATTTATATCTCCTGGTACGCAATTCTCCCACCTATTCGTCCAGTTCCTACTGCTTCTTTTAAAAACTTAGGGTTCTGGGAACTTTGGCTCGGCAATGAAAAATGCCGGGTGCTTAAGCACCAGACCACGGGCAATTCCTTCTTCCAATGTTCTCATACGAACCAACGCAGGATCATGTTGAAGACGGTAGACGAACTGCACATGCGCAGGATCTATCACGGCGAGAGTGTCAACGCTTTTGAACCGCGCTTGTATTGATCCGCCGAAAGCGCGCAATGTTGTAAACGAAGCGGTATCCAAATACCGCGCACTTCAAGAGCTGGTCGAACATAATGGCGCGGTTGATGATGTCGTACTTGTAGCGCTTTCCCAAAACGTCCTTGTTCTTGTCGCTATAGGCAAAAAAAACCATGCAGATGAGTAAGATGTCAATCGGTGATGGCATCAGTCTGATTTTTGCGGTCTCTTCTGAAGTTTTTCGTAGGCATGAGAGTGAGGCCCATCATTGTTTGGCCAAACTACTGGCGATATCTCAGAGAGTCTCGGTTTCCTATTATATCGTAATTAGTCAGAGTACAAGTACTTCCGGAGAGCAGAGAGCGGAGTTAGCCTTACCACTTGCGTTTGCTACTTGAACCTCCATGTTTCCACGGACTTTTGTCAAGTGCTCGCCAGTTCCCCTGGGAAATCTTTGATTGAAAAGATCCTCCCAGAGATTAAACATGATCCAATGAGCAACGTATGCCAGTGGCAGAGCGCCAGTGCTTTCCGCTCTGTGCATTAGAGTATAATATGTCTGCTGAATCTCCTTTTGATTGAACATGGTCACATAGAGATCAGATCCCCAAGCGCGTAATATCGTCCCCAGGACTCCTCATCAGCACTGGCAACTTTACTAGCGTCTTGCACCCACTTTTCGATGGCGTTGACGAGATCACACCACTGTATCAACATACAATAGTCGATATCTTTGATAGTAGTAGGTATATTGCTTGCAGGCATTGGAACTACCGCGGTCAGGCCGCTCAGTAGAGGCTTGTCTTGGTGCAGATAAGCATCTACTAGTAAAGAATACCATTGATCCCAGAATACACTTAGAATGGCCGCAACTACCAGGCTGATGTCTGTTACTGAGTAAAAGTGCTCGAAATCCAAAATAGGGGGTTGAATTGCGCCGTTGCCATAATTGGCCGGCCGCGCCCAGCCTTGCCCCACCATCAGCCTCGTGGCACTTCGTCATTCCGTCCAGGCACCCTGATTCCAGATTCATACCGTCCCCCATATCTCCCATACCAACGAACAGCTCCAAGACCCCAACGCAGTTTGACGATAAACAGTGGCTCACGCACTGCTCAAACACGGCACATTTAACGATCTGCCGTTCCTCCGATAGCCCGAAAGCCCGAGCGACCATCACCCGACCCCTACTCACCACACACCACACACCACACACAAGACACACCATCTCTCCGCCACGATGAACCGCCTCTTCGGCAGCGGCGCCAAAGGGCCCAAGCCGACGCTCAACGGCGCCATCAACAACATCGACGACCGCATCTCCTCCATCGACGTGAAGCTCGCCTCGCTCAACGCCGAGCTGTCCTCGTACCAGACCAAGCTCGCCAAGATGCGCGACGGGCCGGGCAAGACGGCCATCAAGCAGAAGGCGCTGAAGGTGCTGCAGCGGCGCAAGATGTACGAGGCCCAGCGCGACCAGCTGCAGTCGCAGGTGTGGAACATGGAGCAGGCGCAGACGATGCAGGACAACCTCAAGAACGTCATGACGACGGTGGACGCGATGAAGACGACCCAGAAGGAGCTCAAGAGGCAGTACGGCAAGGTCGACATCGACCGCATCGAGCGCCTGCAGGACGAGATGGCCGACCTGATGGACGTCGGCAACGAGATCCAGGAGAGCCTCGCGCGCAGCTACGACGTCCCCGAGGACGTGGACGAGGCGGAGCTCGATGCCGAGCTGGAGGCGCTGGGCGCCGAGGTCGATCTCGAGCGCGAGATGGAGGGCGGGGGCGCGCTGCCGAGTTTCATGCAGGATGAGGTGCCCGAGTTCATTGACGAGCCGCCCCAGACGGACGGCAAGATCCAGGAGGCGGCGAGGTAGTTGGGGTCAGGAAATGCTGAATTGGGTCTGGTCATCCATGCCGTCTGCAGGAATGCCTTAATCACGGCATGCTATGCGAGGGAGGGGTTTTCAATGAGGAAGATCAGTCTTAAGCAAGCACATATATCACGATTCACCAAACAGCCAGGATCATGAATGATATGGGGGGTTGGTTGGGGTTCATCTAACATTTTACGCTATTCGATACAATACAGCAACGGGCACAACCTGCCTGGTCGTCTCGTTCTCGTTCGTGGTCATGATAGCGTTTCCTTTCCATTTTCGATCGCCAAAGTTTTGTGATATGTGTGTGCCTCTCTCCCTCCCTCACACACTCTCGTTCTTTCTACAAACCAGTATCCGAAAATGAATGCCATTTCCGATGACCAACAAAACACCAGAGCCATGGAGACGGAAACAGAAGTTGGAAGAGGGATGAAAGCCTTCCATAAAATTGCAGTAACACGCCCACCATGAATGAAGTGCAAGACAGAAGTGAGGGGGAAAAACAAGACATCGTTCATCAGGACTGGCTCCCTAATATCGCCTTTGCAGGCTGACCCTAATCCTCTGATCCTCATTTCCCAATGTCCCTTTTTTGGTTCTGTGAAGTTGTGTGAAATCTAATTGTGTGGTTTTCTTCCCTTCTCAAGAGGGGAGAGAGACCAAGCCTCATTCCGCCACGCACTCGATCAATCCACAGTCGCGAAGAACTTGGCCGCCTCTTCCAGCTCCGGGTCGCCATTGCAGAAGTCCCAGCCCACAATCACGCTGGTCTGGCTACAACAGATGATCCTGCGGGCGTCGAACTGCAGCTTGTACACCCTAGCCGGGTTCGCTGCATCGGTAGCACCAGCGCCGGCGATATGCGGGTGATGCTGAGCCGCTGCCGCTTGGCCCGCCCCGTGTGGTTGAGCAGGCGCAGCAGCATTGTGATGAGGAGCAGCAGCAGTAGCCGCCGCCGCTGCCGGTATAGTTGGTGGAGCTCCGGATGCAGAAGCAACCGGATCAGCCTGAGCGATCAACTGCCCTCCTGCCGGGCCAGCGCTCGTCTCTGCCTGCGCCGACGCGTGTGCACTCGCATTGCCGGTGGTCCCAGTTGCGACAAGGGGCTGTTGACCCGCCTGTGCCTGCTGCGCACCAGACGCCGAAGACTCTCCCATCGTGGCCGGTCCGGCCGGGTTGATCGATCCCATGGCAGCTTGCTGTAGCCCAACCTGTCTGGCCCTTGCGTGGGCGAGTTGGGTCCGCACAAGCGCCGTGCTGACCGCCTGGCGAAGCTGCGACCTCACGAATGTGCTCGGCTCCCGGTCGATGGCAGCTTGTAGGTGGCTGTGTAGCGTCAGCATGGTAGGATAGCTGGCGAGTGCCTGCTGCAAGGCGTGGACGCCCTGTGGAACGATGAGGTCGATCAGCTGGGCATAGGACTGTTGAGATGAGGGGGTCATGGTCGCGATGATGGGTTCTTCGATCTGGACGATCTGGTTCGGGTGAGTGAAGTGTGGAATGGCCGGGATAGTTGACGGCCCTGGTACGACCGGGGCAACTGGCATTATGGCGCTGGGACCTGCAGTTGGGGCCGCAGGGGCAGCACTTGTGGCTGTAGGTGAACCTGTTCCGGGATTGGTACCAGGTGCAGCGGGTCGTACGGAGGGATGGAGTGGGATGATGGAACCTGGAGCGTTGTGGCGCTGAGCAGCTGTCGCCGCCTCTTCTTGCTTGAGGTGGTGCTGCGGCTTCCAGATGCCCTCCTTATCTCGTCTCCAGATAATTATGCTCTTATCATAGGATCCCGAGACAATTCGTCCGTACCTTCCACCTCCACCACCGGGTGGCAATCTAGCTCCGTACGCAGTGATGTCCTCCGGCCGTCTGCTACCGGCATTACCGGGTCGGCCTCGCTGGGGTGTGCTGGACACCTTGCCCTCTTCCAGTGCCTTGAAGTACGCCTCATCGACCTTCTTAGCTTCGGCGGCGTCCTCCTCGGCGCTGTACGGCAGGTCGCCAAAGCCAGCCTGGACAGTGCGCACCAGGTCGGAGTGGGACCTGAGGCTCGCAACCTCGACGCCCGACTGACGACAGAACACCTTCACCTCGTTGTCACTACTGCCGGAGACGATCCGCTTGCCGTCATACTGGACGCACGCGATGCCCTTGCCGTGGCCCAGGAACGTCCGCCGGCAGATACCGCTCTGCCAGTCCCAGACCTTGATGGATCGATCGCCACTAGCAGATACGACCTCCTTATCGACGATCTGCACGGCATTCACGGCGGCTCCGTGGCCCTCTAGGCTGCCAATCATGGTATAGGCGGGCTTGATGGGAAGTTGGTCCAGAGCGGACGGTAGGTCGTAACCGTAGTTCTTCAGGTGAACGGGTACGGGGTTGACGGGGAGATCGCCATAGCCGGGGTCGCCGGGGCGGAGGGGTCTGCGGTTGAATATCTTGATGCTCTTGTCTTTGGAGCAGGTGACAAGTATCCGCTTGTCAAACTTGACATTCAAGACAGACTCGCGATGTGCCTTACGCAGACGCTGAATCAGTCTGCCGGTGGAAAACTCCCAGAGGATGACATCCGAGTCGCTGCTTCCCGACACGATGAGGTTCTCGTCGGGGTCTGAGTCGAATTGTAGACACAGAACTGAGCCATTGTGGCCTACTAGCGGATCGCGAACCAGCCTCCTAGTCTGTAGATTCCATATCCGTAGCGTCCGGTCTCGACTGCCGCTGACGAGGTATTCTGAGTTGTACTGCAAGCTGTAGATGCATTCATTATTGTGTCCTTCCTCCGGGTGGTCGGGATGGGGTAGCTGGAAGTTTTTGAACTTTCCGAGCTCCCAGTTGGACTCGAGCCTCCTCCTCAGGGTGTAGAGATACTTCCAGTTGATCTTGTAGCGGCCTGACGCAGAATCCCACATCCACAGCGTCGACTTTGGTAGTCCGGCAGGGAGCTCAGACGGTACCATCTCGGGCAGCGAGTCTTCCTTGACGAAAGTAGGGTTCAGAGGGGGCGATAGGGCCTTGCCCTTGCCTTTGTCGATGCTCTTCCCCTTGGCCGAACTCCAGCTCGAGCCGGAGCCGCCCATGTCGAGGTTGCCCATCGCGGGAGTCATGGAGCTTCTCGTCATGTTGCCCGGTCCCCCGAATATGCTGCTCCCTTCACCCATCTCGACGTCCCTTGGCTCCTGGCGGAGAGGCCGATCGAGATCTGACATGATGTAGTCCCGGTCATTGTCCATGCGCGGAGACAACGATATTGCCCGCTTCTTGAAGACATGGCCGTCTTCTGACGATGTCACTCGTTGGAGTTGTCCCTGAGCGGACAGATTAAGCCCGTCGTTTACCTTCTCCTCCCAAGCCTGGATCTCTGACGTGACGGCCTTCCATCCCTCGAGGTAGTATAGCTTCTCCCACAGCTTGCGGTCCAGGGCCAGATCGTACCAGGCTCGGCATGTCTGTGCGACGTGGATGAGGGAGACAGGGTCGAGATAGCCCAGGATCTTGAGGCATATCTCGGCGGGTAAGTGTCTTATGAAGTCGATGTAGAGGCGGGGGTTCAGCTGGATGACGATCTCGGCGATGACGCTGGTGGGGAGTTCGTCTAGGAGGGCCATGGCCAGTTCTATGCGAGGAGGATATCATGTCAGCTCAGTCAACTCGACTCGCCAGGGGTTATTCGCAACAGTGAGGGGAGGTTTGAGGTGGCGTGTGAGAGATCACATCACGCGAGGCTCGAGTGGCATGCATACCTGTCTTTGTGTTTACGGAGAGGCTGGCGAGATGCCTCGACAGCCAGGTGGAGAAGTCGGGGGAGGATCTGAGGGCGGCGAGGGCGGCGCTCTCCTCTCTGGACTTTGCTGAGAAGGACGCGGTGGAAGAAGAGTTCAGAGGAGCCTCGGAGTAGCCTTCGTCGGCCTGCTGCGATGTCGGGTATGCGTCGTCCATCGTCGCGGGATGGCGGCGGGCCGCAGCCACTTGCTCTTTGCTGGGGGGGAGATATCTCGTCCCACCTCAAGTCCTTTCGGATGGGGGGGACGGATGGACGGACGGACGGACGCACGTTCGGCGAGGTTGGCTTGCGCTCGCTGGCTCGGGTCTGAAGGCCGACTGAAACTCGGTGCGTCCGGAGGTCAGAGTGAGCGAGAGAGTGACGAAGGGCGCGGCTGACTGCGGTAACGTTAACGTTATGGCACGGCTGCGGGTGCTCTAAGTTGGCTGCTGATCTGCGACGACTCTGCTCTGGGGTAAGTGAGTGAGAGGTGGTTGGATATTGGAATTCAGCCAGCGAGCGAATGTTGTCATTTACGACGGCGATCGTGGATGTATGTGTATGTGTATGTGTA